>NC_060119.1:653070191-653373221 GCF_021461395.2 Schistocerca americana | reverse complement strand
GCTTTACAGTCTCCTTTTTTACGGTAGTATATGTTGACTACTAGTGCTTTTGCTTATGTACTTTTATTCTATATGCAGGTATGACCTGAAGATATACCTCCAGGGTATGAAACCCGGAACCATACAGTGAAAACACAATATACAGCTACGGCAGACTTGGACGTTCACTCAGTTTTCATATAGACTATTTTACTATCTCCGATTTTAAGCTTTTTTATTGTCCTTCACATTACGTGTAAGTTTTTTAGCTGTGGTTGCCCGATCTATATCGTTATCTGTACAAACACATATTTGTTCTTAACCCACATTATACCGGATGACACAAAAAGAAAGAAGAGATTTCAATTCAACACACACACACACACACACACACACACACACACACACAGCCGCGCGGAGTGACCGAGCGGTTCTAGGCGCTACAGTCTGCAACCGCGCGACCGCTACAGTCGCAGGTTCGAATCCTGCCTCGGGCATGGATGTGTGTGATGTCCTTAGGTTAGTTCGGTTTAAGTAGTTCTAAGTTCTAGGGGACTTATGACCACAGATGTTGCGTCCCATAGTGCTCAGAGCCATTTAATTGTTGATTCATATGTGGAGTGAAGTGGACTACCGTTTGAATGCTTCTCGAACAACGCATGGTGCTCATGTTGAGTGTATGGTATTATGTCTGTGCGTACATGTAACTTTGAATCTTCCTCTATCCAGTGACATGCGCAATGTGTTTATCTTTCACACTTTGTTTGTAATAAACAACTAAAATCTATTCTTTTTTCTGAATCACCCTGTACATTAATTTACAGAGCAGTATTGTTTATGCCAGCCGATGTGGCCGAGCGGTTCTAGGCGCTACAGACAGGAATCGCGGGACCGCTACGGTCGCAGGTTCGAATCCTGCCTCGGGAATGGATGTGTGTGATGTCCTTAGGTTAGTTAGGTTTAAGTAGTTCTAAGTTCTAGGGGACTAATGACCTCAGATGTTAAGTCCCATAGTGCTCAGAGCCATTTGAACCAGTACTGTTTACACTTGTTATTAGTATGTTTGCTTCTAAAAGTCCTGTGTTGTATATTGGAATTCATGATACGTTCTACGCATGAGACGTGGCCATTATTTAAGGAATGACAGATGTGGTGATGGGGCTTAAACTGTTTTAATCCTAATCCATACAGATGGTCTGTGACTGAAACCGTTCGAAAAAAATGGCTCTGAGCACTATGGGACTCAACTACTGAGGTCATTAGTCCCCTAGAACTTAGAACTAGTTAAACCTAACTAACCTAAGGACATCACAAACATCCATGCCCGAGGCAGGATTCGAACCTGCGACCGTAGCGGTCTTGCGGTTCCAGACTGCAGCGCCTTTAACCGCACGGCCACTTCGGCCGGCAAAACCGTTCGATATTTGTGTTTAAAATAAAAGCAGCTGACGGTCAAACATACATGTTATACATGATTTTTAGAAGTTTCGAAGGAATGTTGTTTGTCCCTCCTGCCTTCTTTGCATATCTTCCAAAGCTCTGTCGACATCAGACTAACAATGCATCCCCTATGTCCTCCAAATCGTCACCCATCGAATGAGAATTTGTAAACAATCGTGCTGAGAGTACCATCAATCAGTAAAAACTGATGTACTGTCCGTAAAAACAAGTAATAATATATTTAACATCCACTGTTACATCGAATGCAACAAGTGACATCAGATTTTAACAACAGAGAAATATTCCAAAAACCTTTTTTGGAATATGCTGTATAGGCTAATGTGGAAATAATATCGATGTTTAGAAGAAAGCCTAACGGGAAAGTTTCAGAAGATGCAGAAGCCATTCTCCACCATACAGTACAGCTGTCAGTTAACCCACACGAGTACTGCAAATATCTTGTTATTCCAAAGTTTTTATACGTAGTAAGAATACATCATCACAAGTGCTTGATCTGCAGCAACGCCCTTCTCGCCGCTGTGGAGGCGAATGTTTGTGTGTGGCCTGTTCAAGTTGGAGGTCTTCTGGGTCATCTTCAAAGGTTTACGGTGGTAACTGTTCATCAACTCCTTATCACTGACGCACCCGCGTCCAGAAGGACTCCGGAACTTCCAGCTATATCAACAGGATACCAAGACCTAGTCAACAAGGGTCGTAGGGGGGAATCATGTTTCTGTTTATTATGCAATCTCAGAAAAGCAACCAGTACGTCCTGTTTGTGAGAGAAACATTCTTTACTTTACATTCAAAGACGAAAATACAGTACCTACAAAATTCTAGAGAGATGTATGAATTATTCTATAGAGAGATGCATGAATTTCATCATCACACTGTTAGGCGTAGTCTTTATACAGTGTGTTCGGAAATTCCCTTTAGAACCTTCTAGGAGTTTTAGAGGGGAGTGCGTACATAACATTTTGAATAGGAATCCATGTCCGGAAGCTACAGCCGCTTGAAAACGTTGTTTGGTAGGTAGGTATGCAACAGGATAGTCATTTTGGGGTGTGGTTATGTCGGATCGGCTGATGTCTATCCTACCTCTCTGACCTGGTCCGAGACTCATTCACGTGTCTATGAGTATTAGAGCGACGCGGTTGAGTACTAATTTTGTAGAATACAACGAAATGATCCTTCTGAATGGTGAAGCTCGTCGCCTTTATCAAGATCGTTCTTCACAATTTCTGATTCCATCGCATTCTCTTTTCGCCACAATTACGCAACGGCTTCGAGAAAGTTTACCTTCACCGCCAGCAGGCGACACTGTGGTGCTCCAAGGAGATGCTGCACACCCGTATTGGAAGAGGCCCTACTGCATCACGTTGAAGAGAAATCGTCAAGGTGGACACGAGCAATTGCTTTTGCTATTTATGGCTGGAACTGTAAAACAAGTGATGTACTGAGTCACGCCTAATCAGTTATTTGTATAAGTGGTCGCGTTACCAACATGTTTTCAAATGGTTGTAGCATAGAAATGGTAGGTTTCCGGACATGGGTTCCAATTCAAAATATTATCTACTTTCTCCCCTCTACAAGTTCTAGAAGTTTGTAATTGTAATTTCAAAAAACCCCTACATATCTAAATTGAAACATCAATTAGTACAATCACGTTGCATCGTGCATCCAAACGGAAGCCGAAATATTCGCTTGTTCCCCAGATCGGAAGTCCCATAGCATAAATATATGTTATTTTGAGTAGTCTCAAAATTCTTCTTTCTACGAATTGTGAGCTGCAGAAGCTTTGGAGTGCGTACTTAAACCGAGTCATAGGATATCATGGCTAGTTTTCAGTTCACGGTTATAAAAGGTGACACCAAAGTGGAGACAGGAATGTGTTTGTCAAAGCTTCGCTAAACATTAATAAGGCCCGAGAGGAAGGTTACTGCCATATACACTAAGATCATTTCACAATGGTAAACAATATTTCAAGAATTGATAATCTCTTGGAGCAACGTGTATCAAAACAAAACGTAATGGGAAGTACCTGAAGAACTCAGGTTAACAGATGAACATGTCTAGTTAACAGGACTCGATGATCATTAGAAACACGTATTAGACATGTCAGGTGCTTTTTAAAAGAAGCTCTACTTTCTCAGATCGACTCCTTATTCGTAACGAATCAAGATTGGAATGCGTGCGGTGCAGCTTCTAAAGCAATTAAACAGCAATGTAACAACTTACTGGCTTTGATGAGAATAATGCAGGACTGCTTACTGAAAAAATCGCAACCAAAGTCACGACCAAGTGTTCTTAGGCACTGAACTACTTTCTTTGCCTGCAGAGTTTCACTGACAGGATAAATAAATGAAGTCTTAGTTGATGATGATGATGATGACATTCGGACAAGGGCTTGCAAAGCAGTTTTGTATACATTCGGGCCTCACTTGTTCCGATTTAGACCTTGTCTGATAACACATAGCGGCACTTACGCAAGAAATTATCTACAAGGCCAATCGAGAGGAATGCTCCGTCATGAGCGCGTAGAATCTTTGTTATATTAGTTCCTACCAAAAAGATTCCTTGCCAAAATTCATAAGAGGATTACAAAAAAAGTAATAAGAAAAGCTTACGAAATGAATCACTAACTGCACAGAATTAAATATATGAAATATGTAACCCTCCCTCCCCCAGCGATGAAGTAATTCACGAAGATTAGATATCGAGTCAAAGGAGCCACACGTAAGATTACCAGGAAGGAAGACGTGGAACGACGTTGACAACTAATTCAGAAATGCCAAACAAACCGTAGAAGTCCATCTGAATTGGGACAAACCAAATATTTTAACAGGCATGTAGAGGGGTAACACCAACGAAGAGACCCTTACCTGAAATCGCTTCAAGTCCAGAGCCAAGTATGGCGGATAGTCAAAGTTTTGATTATCAGCACAAAAAATTAAAGTTACTTAAATATTTTTTTGTTTCCAGGTACATGTTTGGAGTCCTGGCACAAATGAAATCCCCGCGTCACACTACGGCAGCACTCCGGTAGAGCACCGCAATGCAAAATGGCGCAGTCCATTAATAACTTACGTTAGACCACAGACGATATGCCTGCACATGACGTCATTGTATTAAATGCAACAGCTCGATCAGCTGACTATATAGCAGCAATAACCATTTTCAGGTGTCTTCTGGAATACTATTCACTCTCTCCTTACCTTAGTTTTAATATTTTCAGGAAAGATTTCTTTATTAGAATGGTGAAATCTTGGGCAGCGTTTGGTTGTACCGAAATATATGTGAAAGGAAGTAATATTTCGTTCCACAGGTGAAGTTGTTTAAAAAATTAGCCAACACAGATTTCGAGAGTAAGTCTGTGAATATACAGACTGAAGCTAAGAAGTAATTTCGTTAGCAGGCAAACGCGAATGGGATTCTGTTTAAGAGGACTGATTTATATCTAAATATTACGAATTAAATGATAAGGATAATTTTATATATATTTAGTGAAAATAAGTGCGGAAGACCAAGAGATGAATACAATAAGCAGATTATTCAGAGATGAAGATCCTTGCACGGGATAAAGTAGCATGGAGAGCTGCATCAAACCAGTCTTCGGACTGAAGGCCACAGCAGCAACAACAACAACTACAAGGACATTTTTCCTTTATTTCTGTTTTCCGTTCAGTTTAATAACTTGTTTATATGCAGTCTCAAAACAGGTTCGTTTTGTAAGAGATGAAGTAAGCAGGAATGTGTGGACCCCTGCTATGAAAAAGGAGAATTTTAAGCAAAACGACTGCAAAAAGCTATGCAGTAAACATATGTTCCATAGATCATTTGAACGAATCTTTTATTGAAATGATGTGAAACGAGTCAGTTTACAGGATATGTATACATGGTTGGTATTAACATTAATGAACACATTACTATTTTTAGTCCTACTTATGCAACATCACTTACAATTTTTTAAATTCTTATTGTTTTTATTGGCTTCCAGTTTTTAAGTAGAAATTCGTCAACAGGATAGAAGGAGTTGTCCGGGAGAAACGATTTTAAAATTAGACTTAATACTTGCTTCGCTACTATTCAGACATTTTATGTTGTTAGGCGAATGGTCAAAATTTTTTTTGCTGCACACTGAAATCTTTTCTGAAGCACTTTTCACTTTAACTATGGGTAATAAAGGTCATTTTTACCACTAGTTTTGTTGGTATGGACGTAATTGTTCTTCTCAAATTGTGATGGATTATTTATGACAAATTTCATTGGCGAATATATGTATTGTGACGGCGCAGATAAAATGCCTAGCTCCTTCAAATGTTCAAATGTGTGTGAAATCTTATGGGACTTAACTGCTAAGGTCATCAGTCCCTAAGCTTACACACTACTTAATGTAAATTATCCTAAGGACAAACACACACACCCACGCCCGATGGAGGACTCGAACCTCCGCCGGGATCAGCAGCACAGTCCATGACTGCAGCGCCTTAAACCGCTCGGCTAATCCCACGCGGCCCTATCTCCTTGAACTGACGTCCGTAAATGAGAACCACATATTATTCTTAATGCTCGCTTTTTTACAATCTATTATTTCTTTCATGGTTCAAAATCCTGCAGAGGTATTTCCACGAGTTTAAGGGGTTGGGATTTACGACGATCCACAGCTATAAAACCCTGCGCATGACGAAGATTCTGAAACGACATAATTTTGATATCAAATTCCCTACAAGAGCTTTCTCTGTAGCCAAAGTTACATAATATATGCTTCTTATCTTGATATTGTTACGGTATCTGTAGTGGATTACCGCAAAAACATAAAACGCTTATTTTATGTGAAAACCGGATGTAATGGATATAAATGGATGTCATTTCTCATACAAACGTAGTAAAACATTTCATACACATTGTTCAGTATTCGTCATAAAATTAAATGCTTCCTGCCAGATTGATATTTCGTCTTATTCTGCAGAAGCGGTGAGCTAAAAACGGCTCACACTGCAAGAAAAACAGGACTTCTCTGAAGAACTGTAGTTCCGTCATTCGTAAAAAGAAAGAAATGTCAGCACAGGATTTGAAACGTTTGCTACCGTTTCACCTGGCCAAATGTAGAAACGGTCACCATCGAATTAATACTGGGAATTTGGTAGAAATTAGGGTAATACCGGAACTACCACAACATGCCGTTCAATTGTTAATATCAGTGCTTGATTTAAGCTATAAATGAGAAAAGCTAACTGTCGGTCCCACTTAGCATAGCGCGTAATGACGAAATCGGCTTCTTTTCTTTCTCTATGCGCATTTGGCCATCGTCATATAGCCATCTATCTTGTCTTTTTGCTTAACGTCACGTGACCAATGCTGTTTCAATCCGTGATATGGCAGAGATACACTCCTGGAAATGGAAAAAAGAACACATTGACACCGGTGTGTCAGACCCACCATACTTGCTCCTGACACTGCGAGAGGGCTGTACAAGCAATGATCACACGCACGGCACAGCGGACACACCAGGAACCGCGGTGTTGGCCGTCGAATGGCGCTAGCTGCGCAGCATTTGTGCACCGCCGCCGTCAGTGTCAGCCAGTTTGCCGTGGCATACGGAGCTCCATCGCAGTCTTTAACACTGGTAGCATGCCGCGACAGCGTGGACGTGAACCGTATGTGCAGTTGACGGACTTTGAGCGAGGGCGTATAGTGGGCATGCGGGAGGCCAGGTGGACGTACCGCCGAATTGCTCAACACGTGGGGCGTGAGGTCTCCACAGTACATCGATGTTGTCGCCAGTGGTCGGCGGAAGGTGCACGTGCCCGTCGACCTGGGACCGGACCGCAGCGACGCACGGATGCACGTCAAGACCGCAGGATCCTACGCAGTGCCGTAGGGGACCGCACCGCCACTTCCCAGCAAATTAGGGACACTGTTGCTCCTGGGGTATCGGCGAGGACCATTCGCAACCGTCTCCATGAAGCTGAGCTACGGTCCCGCACACCGTTAGGCCGTCTTCCGCTCACGCCCCAACATCGTGCAGCCCGCCTCCAGTGGTGTCGCGACAGGCGTGAATGGAGGGACGAATGGAGACGTGTCGTCTTCAGCGATGAGAGTCGCTTCTGCCTTGGTGCCAATGATGGTCGTATGCGTGTTTGGCGCCGTGCAGGTGAACGCCACAATCAGGACTGCATACGACCGAGGCACACAGGGCCAACACCCGGCATCATGGTGTGGGAAGCGATCTCCTACACTGGCCGTACACCACTGGTGATCGTCGAGGGGACACTGAATAGTGCACGGTACATCCAAACCGTCATCGAACCCATCGTTCTACCATTCCTAGACCGGCAAGGGAACTTGCTGTTCCAACAGGACAATGCACGTCCGCATGTATCCCGTGCCACCCAACGTGCTCTAGAAGGTGTAAGTCAACTACCCTGGCCAGCAAGATCTCCGGATCTGTCCCCCATTGAGCATGTTTGGGACTGGATGAAGCGTCGTCTCACGCGGTCTGCACGTCCAGCACGAACGCTGGTCCAACTGAGGCGCCAGGTGGAAATGGCATGGCAAGCCGTTCCACAGGACTATATCCAGCATCTCTACGATCGTCTCCATGGGAGAATAGCAGCCTGCATTGCTGCGAAAGGTGGATATACACTGTACTAGTGCCGACATTGTGCATGCTCTGTTGCCTGTGTCTATGTGCCTGTGGTTCTGTCAGTGTGATCATGTGATGTATCTGACCCCAGGAACGTGTCAATAAAGTTTCCCCTTCCTGGGACAATGAATTCACGGTGTTCTTATTTCAATTTCCAGGAGTGTATGTGAGTGTGCGGTGTACAGGGTACTTTCGATAAATGGGGACAAAGTGCAGGAAACCATCTCAGAGGACAAGGCTGGAAGTCCACTGGCACCGTATTCAACCGACGACCGACTAATCCCAAGAAATGTAGGGGCAGTGGCCCGGTCCACTGCACACAAAGTCGGATGCATACTGCCGTACGCGGTCGGCTAACGCACGGATCCCAGTGAACTGGTGTGTTGGAGGAGCTCCCAAGAGTCGAGTACCTGTGATACCTGTACCAGAGGCAGCTCAAGTACTATCCTCTGCTCTGGATCCTGTCTCCTCTGCAGAAAGTACACGATCTGTTATTGCCCGTCCACTTGACAGCGAGTAGCGTGTCAATGATATATCTAGATGTCCTGTACAGCGTGGACGGGGACTAGGGAGGACTCAGGGAGTCCTACCGATCCCCCTGACCAACAAGGTTGAGGTGCTGTCTTTCACTGAAACAGAGCCAGTGAGACTCACTTTATCCGTTTTGGGGAAACTCGTTTTGTACGGTGTCAAGAGGAGGCAAAGGCAAAAGGGTGGCGGGGGGGGGGGGGGGGGGGGGCTCTGTTAATCGTCGGCAGTCCAGACATACGGCGAATAGCGGTATCCCTTAGGGAAACGACAGCAAGGGACAGGAAAGGACACCAGGTGCACTAAGTGTGTATCTAGGGGCCCTCATTCAGTGTGTTGAAAAAGCTTCCGGCAACCATTCAGGAAACAGGCTGCAATCAGCAGCAGACTGAGGCGCATGTTGGAACAAATTATGCCTGTCGTCTGGGCTCCGAGGTCCTTCTTGGGTCATTCCAGCGACTGGCAGAGAAGGCTGTGAAGACCAGTCTAGCGCGTGGAGTTTCAACGAAGCTCGGAATTTGGAGGATTGTCCTCAGAACTGATCGTGGCCCTTTGTTTCTGAGTCGAGTGGAAGGTCTAAACCAGAGGCTTCGAAGGTTCTGTGAAAAGCTAGGCTGCGACTTCCTCAACTTGCGTCATAGAGTTGAGAACTGTACAGGCCCCATAAATAGCTCAGGTGTGGACTACACATAAGAGGCTGCTACTCAGGTAGCTGGCTGCTTGTGGGTTCCACACAAGGTTTTTTTTAGATTAGGCGACTCTGCATCCAGTCCAAATAACGATGGCTGCAGGAAACCCAGAAGTATCAACGTAAGGTCGAAAGAAATGCCTCCCACAGATGAGATACTAAAATCCTAATGGTAAACTACCTAAGGATTCGCCACAAAGTGCCAGAGTTTGAAGCGCTCATGAAATGCAGTGAAGCTTACTAGGTACAGAAAGCTGGCTGAAACATCCGAAATTGAGAGCAGCGAGATTTTTGGGGAAAATGTAAATGTATATCAAAAGGATAGGCAAATGGGAAATGGAGGTGGTGTATTTGTCGAAGTAGACACAAAAGTCAAATCCATGGAGATAGAAACTGACGCTGCATGTGAGATTGTTTGCGCAGGACTCAGTATCAGGGGTGGGCATAAAATGGTAACTGGATCCTTCTACCGCTCACCAGTCTCACGTCGTGAAGTAACTGAAAACTTAAGATAAAACCTCAGTTCACTTGTACGTCAGTTCCCCTATCAAACTGTAATCATCGGTGGACACTTTAATCATCCAACAGTTCATTGGGAAAATTACAGTTTTGTTAGTGGTGGGCGTGATACGACATCCTGTGAAACATTACTAAGTGCCTTCTCTGAAAACTACCTAAGACAAATAGTTAAAAACTCCACTCATGATGGAAATATATTGCATCTAATAGCAAGAAACTGACCTGACCTCTTTGAGGATGTCCACAATGAAACTTGTATCAGTGACCATGACGGGGTTATGGCAACAATGATTACCAAAGTAAAAAAACAACTAAAACAAGCAGAAAGATATCTATGTTCAATAAACTAGATAAAAAATCATTAGTGTCATATCTCAATGAGGAACTTGAAACTTTCAGCACATATCAGGAGAAGGTAGAGGAACACTAGCTCAAGTTTAAAAGAATAGTTGACTATGCACTAGTTAGGTATGTGCCTAGTAGAACAATTCATAACGGGAGGGAACCTACATGGTATAAAATCACTGTAAAGAAACTTCTAAAGAAACAGAGATTACTACATAATAGGTTAAAGATAAAGCGTAGGGCTATAGAGAGAAAGATGCTGAATTAAACGCCTTTGGCTGTCAAGAGAGCAATCCGTGATGCCTTGAACGACTACCGCAGCAGAATATTGTCCAGTGAACTTTCACAGAACCCGCAGAAATTCTGGTCGTATGTAAAAGCTGTTAGTGGCACCAAAGTTAGTTTCCAGTCCTTAACGAACGAGGCAGAAACTGAAACTGAGGGTAGCAAAGCAAAAGTTGAAATGCTGAACTCCATTTTCAAATGTTCCTTTACAAAGGAAAAAATTAGGAGAATGGTCCAAATTTAATCCTCGTACCACTGAAAAGATGAATGAAATAAGCATTAGTGGCAATGGTGTTGAGAAATAGTTGAAACCGTTAAAATTAACAAAACTGCAGGCCACGATGGAATCCCTGTCAGACTCTATACTCAATTTACGTCTGAGTTAATCCCTCTTCCAACTATAATCTATCGTAGATCTCTCGAACAAAAGATCGTGTCCAGTTCTTGGAAAAAGGCACATTTCACAGCCATCTAAAAGAAGGATAGTAGAAATGATCCACAAAACTACCGTCCAATATCCTTGGTATCGATTTGTTGTAGAATCTTAGGACATATTCTTTTGAGCTGAAATATAATGAGGTATCTTGAATATAATGACCTCCTCAATGCCAGCCAGCATGGATTTCGGAAACATGGATCATGCGAAACCCATCTCGCACTTTTCTCACATGACATACTGAAATTCTTGAATAAGGCAACCAGGTAGATGCTGTATTTCCTGATTTCCGAAAAGTATTTGACTCGGCACCTACTCTTATTGTCAAAAGTCAGGTCATATGGGATATCAAGTGAAATTTGTGACTGGACTGAGGACTTTTTGGTGGGGAGGACACAGCATATTATCTTGGATGGAGAGTTATCGTCAGATATATACGTAACTTCGGGTGTTCTCCAGGGAAGTGTGTTGGGTTCCTTGCTGTCCATCTTGTATGTAGACGAACATGCAGACAATATTAATAGTAAAATCAAGCTTTTTGCAGATAATGCTGTTATGTATAATGAAGTACTATCTGAAAGAAGCATATTCGGTAAGATCCTGATAAAATTTCATCTTGGTACACAGAAACTTACTCTAAATGTGGGGAAATTCAAAATTTTGCACTTCATAAAACGAAAAAACGTAGTATCCCAGGACTATAGTTTCAATGATTCACTGTTGGAATAGGCCAACTCATAGAAATATCTGAGTGTGACACTTTGTAGGGATATCAAATGGAATGATCACATAGGTTCAATCGTGTGTAAATCAAGTGGTAGACTTCGGTTTAATCATAAAGTACTGGGGGAATGCAGTCAGTCTACAAATCACTCGTGCGGCCGGTACGAGAATATTGCTCAAGTGTGTGGGATCTGTACCAGATGGGACTAACAGGGGATATTGAACGTATACAGAGAAGGGCAGTACGAATGGTTTGTTTAATCCGTGGGAGAGTGTCACAGAGATACTGAAGGAAGTGAACTGGAAGACCCTTGAAGATAGACATAAACTATCCCGAGTAAGTCTATTAATAAAGCTTCAAGGGCTTTAGGTGATTATTTGAGGAACATACTACAACCCTCTACGTATCGCTCGCATAGGGATCGTGAGCATAAAATTAGAATAATAACTGCACGCACGAGGCATTCAAACAAACATTCTTCCCGTGCTCCATACGTGAATGGAACAGAATGAAACCCTAATAACTGGTGCAAGGTGATGTACTCTCTGCCATGCACCTCACGGCGGTTTGCAGAGTATAGTCGCAGAAGTGGAAATGGGACTGGTCGGGCGTAGTCGGTGCAAGCGACCGCCTGTTGCTGCTAGTGTGTCGGCGTTTTTTTTTAATTACCAACTACAGGTTTTTAGAACCTGAATGAGAACAGGCCAGTGTGAAATACTCATGACACGAGGTTTCACAATCGCTGTTTACCGAGGGAACTATAGTTAAAGGAGTTTAGCAAAAGACGTAATATTGTGTAATCATATTTACTAAATACGTGGCACATTTTTACTAGAAAGCAGTACAGACATACGTGACATTGTGCGTCATTCAATAAATCTGTTTAAAACAAAAACAGTTAAAAACATAATTGGGAAGAAGACCTTCAGACACATGTTTACTCTATACAACTAGTATTCTGTAAAATAGTCAAACCGATTTCATTTCTGCACTTCCCTTGCGCAAAACAATTTCATAATTTCGTCTCGGATGGAATACGCTGCTCTGATATCGCACCTTTCATTGAGAGAAGAGTATCTTTTTGTCGACTGTATCAGCTAGCATGTGAACGCAGCTGCTGGTTCCGCCCCCTCGATGCTGATAAGGGGCTCTCTATATGGTTCAAATGGCTCTGAGCACTATGGGACTTAACATCTATGGTCATCAGTCCCCTAGAACTTAGAACTACTTAGACCTAACTAACCTAAGGACAGCACACAACACCCAGTCATCACGAGGCAGAGAAAATCCCTGACCCCGCCGGGAATCGAACCCGGGAACCCGGGTATGGGAAGCGAGAACGCTACCGCACGACCACGAGCTGCGGACAAGGGGGGGGCTCTCTAACAAAGACCTTTTATCTTCACCTCAGAGTGGGTGCATCTCCCTTGGAACGCACTTTCGGCCATGTGTCTATATGAACTGGTTTGCTCCTTATCCTCCCAGGGATTATACGCTGGAGTTTATCCTGTTTTAGCAAAAGCATTTTGTGATCTACAGTCTAAGTTTAAAGAAGTGGAGATAAAGTGCGCTATTTTGTTTTGGCTTCTTTGTGGTCCATTGGGAAAATTAGGGGAAAAATCGTGTAGTCGTAAATGTTTGCACAATGCTAACAAGGAGTGTCCTGAACAACATACTAAAAATCCTGACTCGTGGGGTGTGAGCGGTGGGTTGAGGGACTTAAATGTCACTTTTTTATGTTTTTCTCGAGTAACTCGAAACTACTAACGAAAATATTCCCCAGTACAAAATTACACTGCATTAAATATCCTGCAAAAAAGGTCCTATTCATTTTTTTTCTAATCTGCATTCCTGGTAGTGTTAACGCATTTCGTGGAGAAAAGTGCGAGGTCACCCACATGGGTACTAAAAGAAATCCGAAAAAATTTGGGTATACGATAAATCGCACAAATCTAAGGGCTGTCAATTCGACTAAATACCTTTGGAATTACAATTACGAGCAACTTAAATTGGAAAGACCATATACGAGGTGTGGCTAGAAAAAAACCGGACTAGTACTGGTGAAACAATAAAACGAATGCAATAAGGCTGAAAGTCGCGTGGCCTGTCACGTGACTCTCGCTCCGCCTACTGCTCGAGTTTCATCTGCCTCCTGCACTCAGTCTGCCCGTGGCGTCTGTTTTAAGTTCAAATGGTTCAAATGGCTCTGAGCACTATGGGACTCAACTGCTGAGGTCATTAGTCCCCTAGAACTTAGAACTAGTTAAACCTAACTAACCTAAGGACATCACAGACATCCATGCCCGAGGCAGGATTCGAACCTGCGACCGTAGCGGTCTTGCGGTTCCAGACTGCAGCGCCTTTAACCGCACGGCCACTTCGGCCGGCTGTTTTAAGTAGTTGACGTTTTGTCTGTGCGTCGGAAAATGTTGAGTGTACAGAAAGAACAGCGTGTTAACATCAAATTTTGTTTCAAACTAGGAAAATCTGCAAGTGAAACGTTTGTAATGTTACAACAAGTGTACGGCGATGATTGTTTATCGCGAACACAAGTGTTTGAGTGGTTTAAACGATTTAAAGATGGCCGCGAAGACACCAGTGATGACACTCGCACTGGCAGACCATTGTCAGCAAAAACTGATGCAAACATTGAAAAAATCGGTAAACTTGTTCGACAAGATCGCCGTTTAACAATCAGAGCAGTGTCTGAGTTAACAGGAGTTGACAAGGAAAGTGTTGGGCAGATTCTTCATGAAAGTTTCAACATGAACAAAGTGTGTTCAAAAATGGTTCCAAAGTGTCTCACAATTGAACAGAAGGACCGCCGAAGAATGATTTGTTCTGACATCCTGGAAAACATTGAAAGTGATCCCACCTTCTTACAAAATGTTATTACTTGCGATGAATCGTGGTTTTTTACTTACGATCCCGAAGCTAAACGCCAATCGATGCATTGGAAAACTCCTGGTTCTCCACGACAAAAAAAGCACGAATGTCAAAATCGAAATTCAAGGCAATGATGATTGTTTTTTTTGACATCAAAGGGATTGTGCACATTGATTGGTTACCAGAGGGACAAACAGTGAATCAGCATTACTACATTAGCGTCCTGGCTACCCTACGTGAGCGAGTACGGAGAAAACGGAACGATTTGTGGAGAAAAAAGTCATGGATCCTTCACCAAGACAATGCCACAGCTCATAGTGCGTTGTCAGTGAAGCCGTTTTTGGCAAAACACAACATTCCCATCTTAGATCATCAACCCTACTCACCTGATTTGGCCCCCTGTGACTTTCTTCTTTTCCCTAAAGTCAAGTCAGCTTTGAAAGGAACTAGATTTGAGACTGTTGAAGCAGTAAAAGAAAAAGCGACGGAAGTAATGTATGGACTTACCGAAAATGATCTGCAGCATTGCTATGAACAGTGGAAAATTCGTATGGAGCGGTGTAGAGACCGAGGAGGAGAGTACATTAAAGGAGATAACATGAAATTGTAAATAATTGTAAATAAATGTTTTTTCCAGCATCAGTCCGGTTTTTTTCTAGCCGCACCTCGTAGATAATATTGTGGGGGAAGGCGAAACAAAGACTGCGCTTTGTTGGCAGAACAATCAGAAGATGCGACAAACCCAGTAAAGAGACAGCCTACATTACACTTGTCCATTCTCTTCTGGAATATTGCTGCGCGGTGTGGGATCCTTACCGGGTAGGATTGACGGAGGACATCGAAAAAGTACAAGGAAGGGCGGCTTCTTTCGTGTCATCGTGCAACAGGGGTGAGAGTGTCACTGATATGACACGCGAGTTGGGGTGGCAGTCACTGAAACAAAGGAGGTTTTCTTTGCGGCGGGATTTATTTATGAAATTTTAATCATCAACTTTCTCTTCCGGATGCGGAAATATTTTTTTGACACCCACCTACGCAGGGAGAAATGATTATCATAATAAAATAAGAGAAATCAGAGCTCGAACGGGAAGATTTAGGTGCTCCTTTTTCCACGCGCCATTCGAGAGTGGAATGGTAGAGAAGTAGTATGGAAATGGTTCGATGAACCCTCTGCCGGCCGAGCGGTTCTAGGTGCTACAGTCTGGAACCGCGCGACCGCTACGGTCGCAGGTTCGAATCCTGCCTCGGGTATGGATGTGTGTGAGTTAGGTTTAAGGAGTTCCAAGTTCTAGGGGACTGATGACCTCAGTAGTTAAGTCCCATAGTGCTCAGAGCCATTTGAACCATTTTATTTGAACCCTCTGCCAGGCACTTAAGTGTGAATTGCAGAGTAACCATGTAGACGTATATGTAGTGGGAGATAAACACCCTCCGGACATACCTTCACGCTGCGTCCCCAGTACTTCATACAGCACGCTATGAAAGGTCTGTAGAACTTCGTTAAACACCCTTATTAGTTGCTACTTGTGACATAGAGGGGTGAATTTGAAGACCTACGAAGGAGGAAAGTGCATGAACACATCCCAGCGATCTACCTTCCCTTGCGCCGCTACACACATTTAATATTTGTTTTTTACCCACTTAAGGTAAAAATGAACATTAATTATATGCCGTTAAAACAATATTTGTAATAATCTGCAATCTTCCAACCCCTGCTAAATAGCACCTCTTTGTAATTAATTTAATCTAATTTTGTATTGGGAAGTATTTTCGCCAGAAACCGCGGTTTTCGAGGTAAAAATGAACATTAATTATATGCCGTTAAAACAATATTTGTAATAATCTGCAATCTTCCAACCCCTGCTAAATAGCACCTCTTTGTAATTAATTTAATCTAATTTTGTATTGGGAAGTATTTTCGCCAGAAACCGCGGTTTTCGAGTTATTCGAGAAAAGTGTAAAAAAGTAACATTTAGACGTCCACCCACTCCATCCCAACGCTAACCCTCCACCCGTCAGGATTTTTAGTACGTTGTTCAGGACACTCTCACCTAGTACTGTGCAAATATTTGTGACTAAGCGTCTTTTTTCCCCTAATCGACCTCTTTTGGCCTTCACAGAGTGATAACTGAACCTTTATAAGTACCATTTGTACACACTAGTACTTAACAAAGGAGGGCTGGAGCCCAGCGATAAGACTAACCCTCTAACATAGATCCAGAGACAAGTGATTCAAGCATTCCTTATCACCATGCACAAAAGGAATATATTGAATGTCCTATGTTGTGACAGTACTTAGTAATTCTTTCGAGCCACGCTGGATTAGCCGAGCGGTCTAGGGCGCTGCAGTCATGGACTGTGCGGCTGGTCCCGGCGGAGGTTCGAGTCCCCCCTCGGGCATGGGTGTGTGTGTGTTTGTCCTTAGGATAATTTAGGTTAAGTAGTGTGTAAGCTTAGGGACTGATGACCTTAGCAGTTAAGTCCCATAAGATTTCTTGAACATTTGAACAATGCTTTCGAGATATACTTTAAAACCCGGAGTAACATCGGTAACCTGTTCAGCTGGTACGGCATGAGGAACTGTGACGCAGTCACGCCCACGAGCTGTGACGGTAGACATTTGATATGCAGCGCCGGCGGTGTGTCGGCCTTGCCATTTGCAGCGCGAGTTTCGCCACCCAGCTGTACGGGCGAGCCACTAACTAGCTCATACTACGTCGTACTGTCGATGCCGTTTCAGCCTAGCTATTGTATGCCTCTCCTACCTCCTCCTGTCACAACTGGTGGAAATGAATTGGAAACTCGATTGACTTCAGAAGAACCCCTAAGACGACAGCAGACTATAAGTACCATATCGTTCTGTGGTCGTAGCAATGGCAATTTTTGACCAAACGCTGTTCTGCCTAAAGAAGAAAGTGACTGACGTATTAAACACTTCTTTTATTCATTGTAGGTGCAAACACAGAACATGATTGTAATCATTACCGACTGCGACCACACCTGATCTTCAGCATCTCCAGGGCTTCCCAGAAATGCTGCGACAAACTTCGAGGGGTTGTCGCCTCGGAGAACAAAGCGAGGATAGGAACTCGTGTCCGGAAACGTCATCCGACAACGCTACAGAGCATCGAAGTTATAGGCATCGACACTAGCCTTTAGGGCACATCTTCGGCACCAAACGTGACTTCGTACGTTGATGGACTGTAGACAGAACGTCTCGCAATGTTGGCTCAAATGGCTCTGAGCACTATGGGACTCAACTGCTGAGGTCATTAGTCCCCTAGAACTTAGAACTAGTTAAACCTAACTAACCTAAGGACATCACAAACATCCATGCCCGAGGCAGGATTCGAACCTGCGACCGTAGCGGTCTTGCGGTTCCACACTGCAGCGCCTTTAACCGCACGGCCACTTCGGCCGGCTCGCAATGTTGTTTGTTATTCAGTGATGGTGACTGACTGCCACGATCGCCATTGAGGAAGACGGAGCTAGCTGGTGCGAAGAAAGGCTTTGTCTGTTGTGAATGTGATACTTGCCTTGGTGGACGAGGGTTTCGGACATGGGTTCCCACCTGCCAACGCAACAGAGGATCGAATTCATAGGAAGCAAGGCCTTTCTACACAGCAGCTAACTCTATCTTCTTCCGCCTACAGCCCGTCAGCATACAAAGGCACGTTTACTGCCTATTGGTAGGCATGGGCACCTGTAACTCCGACGCTCTGTTGATGATGATGATGATGATGATTAGTGTTTTAGGGCGCACAACAGCGAGGTTATCAGCGCCCGCCGACGCTCTGTAGCGTAGTTGGATGAAGTTTCCGCACACGGGTTCCTTTTCTTGGTTTCTTTATCAAGACACCCTCTACTAGCTCTCGAAGTTTGTCGTAACATGTCTGGGAGACACTGGATATGCCAATGGAGACATACGGCGAACAATGACAACCGGTAATGCAAAAAGTGCATAATTTTCGACTAGGCTGAATACGTGGAGAAGGGGCGCTCGGATGAATACGTGGAGAAGGGGCGCTCGTATTTGAGTGGAGTCCCAAATCTTAGAGTTGGAGATACATTCTGCACAAAGTGAACCGAAGAGGCCGACAAAAGCAGCAAAAGTGGACGACATCGACATGCGCGCATCTCACGATCGAATTGGCGATTCCTTAGTTAGTCAGGTAAACGACTGTACACGTGGCAACCTGTAATATTCCAGCGATTGGTAACTTGTTTTAAATGCTCAGAAATCTAAAATTTTACGCTTCCCACAGTTTAGAAACGTATCGTATCAATGAATCAGAGTTAGCTCATGCAAATGCAGCCAATTCATACAATCACCTGGGTGTAAAAGTTTCAAAAATGGTTCAAATGGCTCTGAGCACTATGGGACTTAACTTCTAAGGTCATCAGTCCCCTAGAACTTAGAACTACTTAAACATAACCAACCTAAAGACATCACACACATCCATGCCCGAGGCAGGATTCGAACCTGCGACCGCAGCGGTCGCGCGGCTCCAGACTGTAGCGCCTCGAACCGCTCGGCCACCCCGTGTAAAAGTTTATACGGATATGAAATTGGCGGATCACATAAGCTCAAGCGTTTTTAAAAGAGATGGGCGGATACTGGTTCATTGATAGCATAGTGTGAAAATGCAATCAGTCTTCGAAAGAGATTACTTACAAATCACTTGTGCGATACAGGGTAGAATATTGTCCAATTATGGGTGAATCGTACTAAAATCGAATAACGTGGGGTATTCTAGGTATACAAAGAAAGGCACTATGAATGTTCGCATGTTTGTTTAATTGCGAGAGGACGTCAAGAGATTCTAAAAACCATGACAGTTGGGGGTTTCAGCATCTCCGTAACGTTCTTCTGTGACACAAACAAATGGACATGCTTGAAAGTAGGCGCCAACTATTCCTGGAGACCTACTTACAAAGTATCACGACTCAGCATTAGGCGAGGAATGCAAGAACATACTATACCCCGACGTATCTTCCGCGACCATGGAGCCATCTAATCATTTTTCCCGCTCTTCACACGTGACTGGAACGGGAAGAAACCTTAAAACGTAGAACAGTGGTAAGTACCATCTACCATGCACAGTTCATCTACACTCATGTTCATAAATTAAGGATAATGCTGATACATGGTGAAACAACGCTCTGTTGGGCAGTTTGCGGGTTTAAATCACCTCGGGGCATTTGACCTGCGGTCGTTGCACGGTGGCGCTGGCAGCAGTCCACATACGCAGAGGTGTGTTGGTACATGTCGAAGTACGGTGCAGCGAGTAAGTGAGCAGACGTTTTCAGACATGCTAATGGTGAGTGTGTGTTGAAAATGGCTCAAAGAACGCATATCGATGACATTATGAGGGGTAGAATACTAGGGCGACTGGAGGCTGGTCAAACACAGCAGGTCGTAGCACGGGCCCTCCGTGTGCCACAAAGTGTGATCTCAAGATTATGGCAACGATTCCAGCAGACAGGAAACGTGTCCAGGCCCTACAGTACGGGACGTTCACAGAGTACAACACCACAAGAAGACTGATATCCCACCATCAGTGCCCGCAGACGGCCACGGAGTACTGCAGGTAGCCTTGCTCGGGACCTTACCGCAGCCACTGGAACAGTTGTCTCGAGACACACAGTCTACAGACGACTGAACAGACATGGTTTATTCACCAGGAGACCTGCAAGGTGCATTCCACTGACCCCTGGTCACAGGAGAGCCCGTAAAGCCTGGTGTCAAGAACACAGTACATAGTCATTGGAACAGTGGTCCCACGTTATGTTCACGGACGAGTCCAGGTATAGCCTGAACAGTGATTATCGCCGCGTTTTCATCTGGCGTGAACCAGGAACCAGATACCAACCCCTGTACGGAGGTCGTGGTTTGATGGTGTGGGTTGGGATTATGATTGGTGCACGTACACCCCTGCATGTATTTGACAGAGGAACTGTAACAGGTAAGGTGTATCGGGACGTCAGTTTGCACCAGTATGTCCACCATTTCAGGGGTGCAGTGGGTCCTACCTTCCTCCTGATGGATGATAACGCACGGCTCCACCGAGCTGCCATCGTGGAGGAGTACTTTGAAACAGAAGATATCAGGCGAATGGAGTGGCCTGCCTGTTCTACAGACCTAAACCCCATCGAGCACGTCTGGGATGCTCTCGGTCGACGTATCGCTGCACGTCTTCAAACCCCTACAACACTTCAGGAGCTCCGACAGGCACTGGTGCAAGAATGGGAGGCTATACCCTAGCAGCTGCTCGACCACCTGATCCAGAGTATGCCAACGCGTTGTGCGGGCTGCATAAGTGTGCATGGTGATCATATCCCATATTGACGTCGGGGTACAAGCGCAGGAAACAGTGGTGTTTTGTAGCACATGTGTTTCGGGACGGTTTTCTCGACTTATTACCAATACCGTCGACTTACAGATCTGTGTCGTGTGTGTTCCCTACGTGCCTATGCTATTAGCGCCAGTTTTGCGTAGTGCCACGTTGTGTGGCACCACATTCCGCAATTATCCTTAATTTGTGAGCATGGGTGTATTTCAAAGAAATGCACACAACACGACTGTCCTGACAAGTAGCACACCATCCAGTCACATTAATGTGGCCACCTGTCAGATGCCTGAATAACCGCCTTTTACAGCGCTGACCACTGTGAGACGAGCAGGAAGAGTGTCATTTGGTTTCTGGAAGGTATCATGCCGGCTCCAGTACCGTGGCCAGCTGCGCCATGTTTCTCGGTTGAGAATCGATGGCGCGAACAGCTCGTCCGTGGTCGTCCCACAATTTCTCGACTGGGTTTAAAAACTGGGAGTTTGACGACCAGGGGAGTACGGTAAACGCAACTTGGTGCTCTGCGAGATGTGTGACATGTTGCACAGTTTTCTGGTGGAAGTCATCGTGCCAACGATAACCAAAATGCATGTAGGGCTTTAATGATAGGTGCATGTAGGTCCTCAGTGACAGATGCATACTTGTGTTGTCTATTGTACCTTCCAGAATGACAAGATCATCCAGGGAACGCCACGAAAACATCCCCAGACCACAATGCTCCCTCCTCCTTTCGATGATTGTTGCAGGATGATTGCCTGAATTCAGATGGAGCATGAAATGTGATTCCTCTGAAAAGGCCACATGTCACCACTCAGTGTTTGTGGTAATGGCGTGCAAATTCCAGACTTCGTCGCCATTGAACAGCAGTCGGGCAACAAAGTTCACTGCCCGGTCGTTGAGGAGACACTCTTGGTAGCCCCTTGATTCAGCGGGGCGGTCAGTAGCTCAAGAGTTGCACGTCGTCGTTCAGCCCTGCCATGTACGAGGGGCGTTTGAAAAGTCCGTGCAAATTCCGAGAGATGGCACCACCAGCGCGTATCGAGGTCATGTTTAGTTAGTAGCATCTTTGGAAAGAACGCACACCAAGTTTCAGCCATATTGGCCTATTTCTTTGTGTTTGGCATTCGTGTGAATCAAGGAAGTCGAGTGATTGTCAAAAAATGAACGAAAAACAATTTCGTGTGGTGATTAAACATTATTTTATGAAAGTCAAAACGCCTCAGGAGACTAAAGAGAAGTTTGATAAACATTACGGTGACTCTGCACCTTCGATTAGATCAGTTTATAAGTGGTTTCAAAATTTTCGGAGTGGCCATATGAGCACAAGTGATGCTGAAAGTTCTGGACGCCCTGTGGTGGTTACGACTCCAGAAATCATTGATAAAATCCGTGATATGGTGATGGATGACAGAAGAGTTAAGGTGCGTGAGATTGCTAGTGCTATAGCCATCTCGAATGAACGGGTACATAAATTTTGCATAAACATTTGAACATGAGAAAGCTATCCGCAAGATGTGTTTCGCGATTGCTCACGCTTGAACAAAAACGGAATCGTGTGAAGTGTTGCAAGGATGGTTTGCAGCTGTTCAGGAGGAATCCGCAGGACTTTAAGCGTCGTTTCGTCACTGTGGATGAAACATGGATACATTACTATACTCCTGAGACCAAAGAAAAATCTAAACAATGGTTTACCAAGGGAGAATCTGCACCAAAAAAGGCGAAGACCATTCCTTCGGCCGGAAAGGTTATGACGACTGTCTTTTGGGATTTGCAAGGGATAATACTCATCGACTATCTGGAAAAGGGTAAAACTATTACAGGTGCACATTATTCATCGTTACTGGACCATTTGAAAACCGAGTTGCAAGAAAAACACCGGCGATTGGTCCGCAAAAAAGTCCTTTTCCATCACGACAATGCACCAGCACACACCTCAGCAGTTGTGGTCACACAATTAATAGAAACAGGATTCCAACCCGTTCCACATCTCCCTATTCTCCAGACTTGGCTCCCTCGGACTGCTATTTGGACGACGGGTATAAGTCTCAAAGGAGACTATGTCGAAAAATAAAAGAGGTTTACCCCGAACACGTAAGTTTTGTACTTTTCAAACGCCCCTCGTATACACCACAGTTGCCTCGGTGCCGGTTTTGGATAGCTCCAATTTTCCATGCACGGTATACTTTAACCACGGCTTCACGCCAACAGTTTACAAACTTACACGTTTCGGAAATGCTTCTATCCTTTCCCCGAAAGCCAATGATCATGCCCTCTTGAATGTCAGATACGTCGCTCCGTTTCCGCATTACGATAACGACTAACGACTGCACTTGTACGCCCGCCGCCGACACAGTTTGTATTCCCACCACTGCTACAGCTGCCGCCTGCCATCTGTGAGTGGTTATTGCACATTGACGTCGAACATAGGCGGTAGTCACGTTAATGTGACTGGACATTATTTTCAAGGCTGAATCGTCATGTACCAGCATAGCACGTCGTCGTTGCCACAGTCTCGGAATCCTGCAACGTGGTTCTGGTATTCATACGACATTGCGAGCCTTGATTTATCATCGTATCGAACTACACTCGCTGGTGTAGCTATGTGAGCTGGTAGGATCGATACGTTACGCACTCCACAGGTGACAGATGGTCTCGTCAGTGGACCGGGAGTGGGAGAGAGCGATGAGAATAGACTGAGCTGTCCTTGTGCGATGACAGATAGCACGGATTCTCGTATCAGATTTGGCGCCATGACGCATAACTTTTCTGATAAATGCATATAATAGTAATATATATTGTTTAAATGATTAAGAAGCCAGTCTGGCAATGCAGTTATTAAAATTGATCTGCGAATACTAAGAAATAATTTTATGTTAAGAATGATTAGTGGACATAGCCAACCAATCACGGGAGTGCGTCCTGCATGGCCAGACGGGAAGTAGTAAGCCATTGTCTAAAGGAATCTTAGACTATCCTTCAAACAGGCAACATGGGTGGACTACGTGCGTATTTCCTTTAACTAAATGTGAGTTAAAACCTAACTTTGCCTCGAGAAAAGTTTGTACCTCGTCTAATAATACAGAAAAGATTGGGAATACGTATAGATCGGAAGTGCTACACTTAACATAAGAAAATACCTTTACGTTTTATTCTGAATAATGCGGTGGTTTGAACTGAAGAACATGAAAACAAATGCAGTGCATCGTTTTGTGAATATTATGGTGCTCGAAGGATTGTCATCAGGGTCCACGATCATCATGAGATTAATAAATTCAGACTGGCTGTCGTATAGGGTTGACTGTGAAGACACATTTTTCTCATTTTGGTTTGGATCAATAAATGAGCTGGCATCCCAAATATCAAGGCTACATTGTACGAGGCGTGGTTTTTAAGTAAGTACCGTTTTGAAATTTAAAAAGACGTGCTAAGATATCTCAATAATTTTATTTTTACATGAAAGCCTGTACCTTAATCCACTCACTGACGCCATTACAGTCTGATTCTTCCTTGTTTACGTTGTGTACTGAGTGTTTAAGATGCCTCCGATAATCGTGAGTCCCGCCGACTGTGAAGTGCAGGTTGTTATAAGATTTCTTAGTCTAAAGGCCTAAAAGCGATAGATATTCATCGTGAGATCTGTGCAGTTTACGGAGAAAACATTATAAGTGATGGAATGGTAAGAAAGTGGGTGAAAGCATTTAAAGATGGCCACACAAATGTGCATGATGAACAACGGAGTGGGCGTCCTTCGTTCGTTAATTAAAGTTTGGTGCAGGGAGTGGACAATAAGGTGAGAGAAAACAGACGCTTTACGATTTCCTCCTTGCGGGATGACTTTCCTAATGTTTCTCGTAGTGTTTTGTATGGCATTGTGACCGAAAATTGTGCGCATGTTGGGTACCGAAATTGTTGACGGATGTGCACAAAACCAAACGTTTAGACACTGCACCGACTTTCCTTGAGCGCTACCACAACGACGGTGATGATTTCTTAAGCCAAATTGTTACGGGCGATGAACCATTGGTGTCCTACGTCACACCAGAATCAAAGCAACACTCCATGGAAGTTGAGTCAGGGCACCGTTTTGCAGCAAGACAATGCCCGTTCGCATGTGGCAAATCAGACCAAAGATCTCATCATATCTTTTCGATGGGAAACTCTAGATCATCCTCCGTACAACCCCGATCTGGCGTCCAGTGACTACTATCTGTTCCTGCACTTGAAGAAACACCTGGGCGGTCAGCGTTTTCAAGACGATGACGAGGTCAAAATAATGGTCATGCAGTGGTTAACAAGTCAGGCGGCAGACTTCTAGGAGGAGGGTATTCAAAAACTGGTACAACTTTATGACAAGTGGCTCAATATCGACGGAAATTATGTAGAAAAGTAGATTAAGGTACAGGCTTTCATGTAAAAATAACATTGTTGAGATGCCTTAACACGTCTTTTTTAAATTTCAAAACGATACTTACTTAAAAAAACACGCCTCGTAGCACAGAATAGTATCCCTGAATACCACTCCAAAATTCACTGTCTTTAAATCGTGTGTTAGGAGCCGCTGTCTACTGAGAAGGAATTCAATAGGAGCATCGAGACAGCTTTGGAAGAGATGTGGTAAGCAAGCCACCACCTGATTATCTACCTTTGCGGTTCAAACGGTGTAATTCTCCATCTGTAAATTTCCATAAACCGCAACTTGTGCAGTTACTATGCCGACTTGGTAGTGGGTCATACCCGGAACGCCTTCTCATTTTAAGAAGGAAAACGCTACAATATCATTGTAATTAATTCAAAGTCTGAATGGCAGCCAATTTTAATGATCAGCAAAATAAACAAAACCCTGCACACTGGAAGATGTGATTTGCATTATTGTAGAAATGTAACACATATCATATTTTCTGATGGTACTACTGGCTAGAACCGACTACAGAAGTCTACTGATACATCAAACAACACAAATATTCCGACCGACATCAACACCGGTTTGTTTTCGTGTTTAAATCCAGCGGACGCTCCAAAGACGAGCGGCACCCAATTCGCCTACAGATGCGCCCGTATCGCCAATAGCGGCGCGGCGAACACGGCTCTATTTGCTTCTGCCATGTCACGTGCCAGTAACTAGGCGAACCGAATCCAACCTTCGGGACGCTGTTTAAGCAGCCGTCCAGCCACAGAGTCAACAGTTCCGCCTGTGCAGCCGTTGCTAGCTGCTACTAGAGGCTGAGCAGTCGAACTCCCAGGTGAAGCGAGCTCGAGCTGTAAATTGTCGTGTTGCTGTTCTGAAAGCAAAAGCAAAGTAGTTGTGTAGCGTGCGCGCGGCGCCATGGGCAAGAAATCGAACAAGATTACCACGACAGGAACGATCAGATGCCCGTTGAACGAAGGGACCACCGCGGAAGAACACTTGGCGGACGACGAAGAAGACACAGCTCGCGAAGAAGAGCCCTCCGTCCCCAAAACCACGCTGCAGTCTTCGCCGGAATGACTGGTGGGACATCCACGGCAAAACTAAAGACCATCGCGATCAGCCCGCTGAACGTGAAGTATACTGGACGTGCTGCCGAGCTGCATGTACACTACTGGCCGTTAAAATAACAGCTACAGACGCGAAATTTAACCGACATGGAGAAGATGCTGTGATATGCAAATGATTAGCTTTTCAGAGCGTTCACACAAGGTTGGCGCCGGTGGCGACTCCTACAACGTGCTGACATGAGGAAAGTTTCCAACCAATTTCTCATACACAAACAGCAGTTGACCGGCGTTGCCTGGTGAAACGTTGTTGTAGTGCCTCGTGCAAGGAGGAGAAATGCGTACCATCACGTTTCCGACTTTGATAAAGGTCGGATTATAGACTATCGCGATTGCGGTTTATCGTATCGCGACATTGCTGCTCGCGTTGGTCGAGATCCAATGACTGTTAGCAGAATATGGAATCGGTGGGTTCAGGAGGGTAATACGGAACGCCGTGCTGGACCCCAACGGCCTCGTATCACTAGCAGTCGAGATGACAGGAATCTTATCCGCATGGCTGTAACGGATCGTGGAGCCACGTCTCGTTCCCTGAGTCAACAGATGGGGACGTTTGCAAGACAACAACCATCTGCACGAACAGTTCGACGACGTTTGCAGCAGCATGGACTATCAGCTCGGAGACCATGGCTGCGGTTACCCTTGACGCTGCATCACAGACAGGAGCGCCTGCGATGGTGTACTCAACGACGAACCTGGGTGCACGAATGGCAAAACTTCATTTTTTCGGATGAATCCAGGTTCTGTTTACAGCATCGTGTGGTCGCATCCGTGTTTGGCGACATCACGGTGAACGCACATTGGAATCATGTATTCGTCATCGCCATACTGGCATATCACCCGGCGTGATGGTATGGAGTGCCATTTGTTACGCGTCTCGGTCACCTCTTGTTCGCATTGTCGGCACTTTGAACAGTGGACGTTACATTTCAGAAGTGTTACGACCCGTGGCTCTACCCTTCATTCGATCCGTGCGAAACCCTACATTTTAGCAGGATAATGCACGACCGCATGTTGCAGGTCCTGTACAGGCCTTTCTGTATACAGAAAATGTTCGACTGCTGCCCTGGCCAGCAAATTCTTCAGATCTCTCACCAACTGAAAAGGTCTGGTCAATGGTTCGTCACAAAACGCCAGTCACTACTCTTGATGAACTGAGGTATCGTGTTGAAGCTGCATGGGCAGCTGTACCTGTACACGCCATCCAAGCTCTGTTTGACTCAATGCCCAGGCGTATCAAGGCCGTTATTACGGCCAGAGATGGTTGTTCTGGGTACTGATTTCTCAGGATCTATGCACCCAAATTGCGTGAAAATTTAATCACATGTCAGTTCTAATATAATATATTTGTCCCATGAATACCCGTTTATCATCTTCATTTCTTCTTGGTGTAGCAATTTTGATGGCCAGTAGTGTATGACTTCAAGGCTTTCACGCCAATCTTGGAGCCGTACAAAGCACTGGCACTAGAGAAGACTCAGTCGAAAGAGAAGAAAGAAACAGTCAACGCTCTCCTTAGCGAGCCCTCTTGGTTGTGCACCGAGGAAAGAACACTACGAGACGATGGGTTCGGTGATACAGCGGTAAAACTACACTACCGAACTAACAAGAGGAGGCCGCGACACGCCGGCCGGGTTGGCAGAGCAGTTCTAGACGCTACAGTCTGGAACCGAGCGACCGGTACGGTCACAGGTTCGAATTCTGCCTCAGGCATGGATGTGTGTGATGTCCTTAGGTTAGTTAGGTTTAAGTAGTTCTAAGTTCTGGGAGACTGATGACCTCAGAAGTTAAGTCCCATAGTGCTCAGAGCCATTTGAACCATTTTTGAGGTCGCCACTATTCGTCTTGGCTGTGAACATACCAGCGATGATGGAGACGTCCGCAGCGGACCAAGTCTTCGGGATCGGCAGCCTCCTGGGCTTCTGCGTGACGCTGGAGCCATTGCCGGCGGGACTAGACACCAAGCCTCATTGCTTTAAGTGTCAGCAAGTGGGGCATGTGGCACAATACTGTCGAACGACTTGCGTAAAGGGCGCTGGCAATCATGACAGCCACACATGCACAATGTCGCTTGAAGATACGCCGACGTGCTTCCGCTGTGGCGGACCACACCTGATTAGCTGGCATGGCTGCAAGGCCTTCACGAGCTGCGGCAACACCAACGACAAGGCGCAGAGCTCTGCACCTGCAGAAAATGCCTAGAAGAAGAAACGAAGAAGTCGCAGGAAAGCCGCGCCTTCGCCTCCAGAGGAGAAGGGCGAGACGGCATCAAGCCGCCCACTCGAGCGGCCGCCCAATCCCATCACCAGCGAGAATGGAAGAGGGGAGAACCGGCAGCTCTCAACCGGGCAGCGGCAGTCAGCGCGAGGCCGCCGAGGCGACACGCTCGCCGCATTGGCAGAAAACGGCGCATCACGAGACTGCAGTGAAGACGACCCGCATGCGACCATTGAAGCGCACAGAAAGAAGCCGAGACGCGCTTCAAGATTGCGCTCCATGCGGAGATGGAGGCTGCCTGCCTCATCCTGAGAGAGGCAAACCACCGCAGGCCACTGATAGAAGAGATGACGGTGCAAACGGGAGCACAACCGAGCATTACGGCAGCGTCCCAAACAGACGACCGTATGGCAAAAGACCAAGCCACGCTGACGATTGATTGGTTGGTTGGTTGGTTGGCTAGTTAGTTTAAAAGACGGAGGGAGGGACGAAACTGCTAGGTCATCGATCCCTCGTTTCGATTAACATAATTCCACAAGGGTGGGAGTAAAATAATCGAGACATACAAAACACAGTTGGAAGAAAGGAGAAAACCACAAGAATGACAGAAGGGCAACAAACACTAAAATGGACAAAATTGGTCGCTAAAACCACAGAGAGACGCAAGAAACATGCAGAAGAGCTCAAAACAAG
The DNA here is from genome assembly GCF_021461395.2 of Schistocerca americana. NCBI lineage: Eukaryota > Metazoa > Arthropoda > Insecta > Orthoptera > Acrididae > Schistocerca > Schistocerca americana. The sequence goes on along the minus strand of NC_060119.1, from coordinate 653,343,953 downwards.
AGAGCAGATTACCATGGCTGGGTGACCATGAGAATATAAAGGAGAAGCCAGCCACTCTGCAACACATTAAAACCTCCACCCTAAAAGCACTAGGGTGGAGGACACAGAGGGACAAAGGACATGCGCTAAAACTTAGACCAAATGATAAAACCCACCCTCACGAATACAACGTAAAACTAAAGCTGCTGTTGAGGCACTGTCGCCCAACACCGAAGGTAGGGTGCCGGAAAAGTTAAAAGTCCGCTGCAGAGCGGCTAAAAGTGGGCAGTCCAACAAGACGTGGACGACCGTCATTTGTGAGCCACAGTGACACCGAGGTGGGTCATCGCGACGGAGGAGGTAACCATGCGTTAGCCAAATATGGCCAATGCGGAGCCTGCAGAAGACAACTGATTCCATGCGAGAGGACCGCATGGAAGACTTCCACACATTCGTAGTCTCGTTGATGACACACAGTTTGTTGTGCGTACTGTTACGCCGTTACGTCTCCCAAAGCCACAAAACGCTGCGGCGTAAGACAGAACGTAGGTCAGTTTCAGAGATGCCCATCTCCAGAAGCGGTTTCCGCTAGCCTGTTTGGCCAGCCTATCGGCAAGTTCGTTTCCTGGCATGCCAACGTGTCCTGGGGTCCACACAAATATCACTGAACGACGGGACTGTTCCAGGGCACAGATGGACTCCTGAATGGACACTACCAAAGTATGGCGAGGGTAGCACTGGTCGATAGCTTGACAGCTGCTCAAGGAGTCAGTACACAGGAGAAATGACTCGCCAGGGTATGATCGGATGTGCTAAAGAGCACGAGATATACCCACCAGCTCCGCAATGAAAACACTGCAGCCATCTGGTAAGAAATGCTGTTCAATATGGCCTCCATAAACATACGCAATGCCTACATGACCATCACCCATCGAGCCTTCAGTGTAAACCACTTCATGGCCCGGTGCATGTCGAGAATCGAGAGGAAGTGATAGCAGAGAGCCGCAAGGTTAACGGAGTCCTTAGGGCCATGAGAATGGTCCAGAAGAATCTGCGACCTGTGTGTACACCAGGGAGCTGTACATGAATGGACCTCGAGGAGAGGTGGTAACTGGAAGGATTCCAGTTCAGACAGAAGGGATCGGATGCGAACCGCAATCGTAAGCCCTGACATGGGCCGCTGATGGGGCAGATGAACTGCCTTGGTTGGGAAAAGGAGACAGTAATTCGGATGCACAGGAGAACTACGAACATGTGCAGCGTAACTGGCGAGCAGTTGTGCATGCCTAATCTTCAATGGAGGGACTCCGGCCTCCACCAGGACACTGGTCACTGGACTCGTTCTAAAATCTCTCGTACCTAGGCGTCGCCACAGTGGTGCACTGGGTAGAGTAAACGCAACGCTGAGGGCGCCGCCGAACTGTAAATCAGACTCCCATAGTCAAGGCAGGATTGAACAAGGCCTCTGTAGAGCTACAGCAGCGTAGAGCGATCCGCACCCCAGTTGGTGTTGCTCAGGCAGGGAGGGCATTGAGGTGCTGCCAACACTTCCGCTTAAGCTGACGAAGGTGAGGTAGTTGAAAACCAGTCCTAAGAATCGATATGTCTCCACTACAGTGAGTGGATGGTCATTATGGTAAAGTTCTGGTTCTGGATGAACGGTGCGACGCCGACAGAGATGCATGACACACGACTTCGCGGCTGAAAACTGGAAGCCGTGGGCTAGAGCCAATGGCAGCCTTGTGAATGGCTCCTGTAGGCGCCGATCAGCAACATCAGTGCTGGAGGAGCTGTACAAAATGCAGACGTCATCTTCATACAGAGAAGGTGAGACTGAAGGCCCTACAGCTGCTGCTAGACCATTAATAGTCACTCAAAATAGAGAGACACTCAATACAGAGCCCTGCGGAACGCCAGTCTCCTGAATATGGGGGGAGCTGTGGGAGGCACTGACATGGAATGTACGGAGCGACAGGCAGTTTTGGATAAAAATCTGGAGTGGGCCCCGGAGACCCCATCATACTAAGTGGCAAAGATATGATGTCGCCAGATCGTGTCGTATGCTTTACATAAGTCAAAAAAGACCGCAACCAGATGTTGGCGTCTGGAAAAGGCTGTTTGGATAGCAGACTCGAGGTACACAAGATTATCAGTGGTAGAGCGACCCTGACGCAAGCCACCCTGACATGGAGCCAGCAGGCCACGTGACTCCAGGACCCAACACAACTGCCGACACACCATACATTCCAGCAGCTTACATAGAAAGTTGGCGAGGCTGATGGGCTGGTAGCTATCCACATGAAGCGGGTTTTGACTGGACGCCATAGCACCAGATCTGGTTGAAGATAACGAGAATATGTCACTTGTAGTCAGACGAGACATGTTTAATCATCTGACTGTGGACCCGATCCGGTCCAGCAGCTGTGTCGGGGCAATGTGCAAGGGCGCTGAGAAGATCCCACTATGCAAATGGGGCGTTTTGGGTTCACTGTGGTGTGTAATGAAGGAGAGGACTTTCTTTTCCATACGCTGTTTGAGGGTGCGAAACACTGGGAGGGGGGGGGGGGGGGTAGTTCTCTGATGTAGAGGCTCGAGCATAGTACTCAGCAAAGTGCTCGGCAATCGCGTTTGCATCGGTAGGTAAAACGCCATTGATGTTAATGCCAGGGACACCTGTCGGGGACTGGTACCCAAAAAGACATCTAATCTTCGTCCAGACTTTGGGAAGGTGACGTATGGCACCTAATGGTCGACACGTACCTCTCCCAACACACCTGTTTCCTTCGTTTTATAAGTTGCTGAACGCGGGCATGGAGCTGCTTAAAGGCTATTAGGTGCTATAGGGAAAGGTACCGCTTATATCGCTGTAGAGCACGCCGACGCTCTTTAATTCCCTCAGCAACTTCCGGCGACCACCAAGGGACTGTCTCTCGCCGGGGGCACCCTGAAAACGAGGGATCGCGTTTTCTGCCGCAAAAACGATCGTTGTAGTGACCTTCTCAATGACAACATCGATGGCACCATGTGGGGGAGATTCAGTGGTGACCGCAGAGGTGAAGGCTTTCCAGTCTGCCTTGTTTAAAAGCCATCTGGGTAGGCATCCATGGGCATGACGCCAGGGCAGTGACAGGAAGATGGGGAAGTGGTCACTACCACACAGGTCGTCATGTGGTCATGTGCTCTCCAGTGGATAGATGAGAGAAGGCCAGGACTGCAAACCAAGAGATCAATGGCCGAATATGTGCCACACTGACATGTGTGGGGGCACCTGTATTTAAGATAGAGGCAGAGTTGTGACTGTAAATTTTCGACCTCCCTGCCTCAGCCAGTAAACATGGCACCACCCCACAAGGGGTTATGCGTGTTAAAATCTCCCAAAAGTAGGAAAAGTTTAGGGAGTTTATCAATCAGTGCAGCCAATCCGTTCAGGGGTACTGCACCATTTGGAGGAAGATATACATTGCAGACAATTATTTCCTGCGCCATCCTTATTCTGACAGCCACAGCTTCAAGAGGGGTTTGAAGCGGCACAGGTTCACTACATGCTGAGTTCAGGACATAGACGCAAACTGCACCTGACACTCTATTATAATCGCTACGGTTGCTGTAATATCCCTTATAGGCGCAGAGGGCAGGGGTCTGCACTGACGGGAACCAGGTTTCCTGGAGGGCAAACTAGAAAGGAGGTGTAAAGCTTTATAGCTGCCATAGCTCAGCCAGGTGGTGGAAAAAACGGCCGCAATTCCACTGGAGGATTACGTGGTCGTGAGACTGGGAAGGCATGAGACACTGAATGAGGCAGTCTACGCCTCAGGGTCACCTGCTGCCACCAGATGAGTACCTGTGCGATCGACAGCCATTGTGTCTGAGGACCCAGTGATATCTAGGTCCTCAGCGGACGCCAGAATCTCCACCTCATCCTCAGACATGGAGTTTGTAGGTAGTGGTGGTGTGGGTGCCACCGCAGTGTTTTGGTTCTTGGGGGTCTTTTTCTTTTTAGTTTCTCTCGCTGCTCCTTAGGTTTGTCTGGCTGTGAGGGATTCACTGATTCAGTCTCAGGGACTTAGGAGAACTGTGAAGCCCCACGACCAGCAACCTGTGGTTGCTTCAACCACTGGTGGATGGCAGATTTTCCACTGGTAGGAACCTGGGAAGAGAGTGACGCAAGGGATCCCTTTCTGGTGAGAGGAGCTGAAGAAGACTCACACTTCTCTGGCTGAGAAGTGTGGACTGACGTCCATGATGGTTGGGGGGGGGGGAGGGAGGGGGGGTGTTGCTTCTGAAGTAGGTTGTGCAGAAGGAACAGGGAAAGAAGTACCCCCCTCCCCCACCATCAAGGGGGCAGGTGGAGTTTGACAGCTCTGAGAGCCAACTGTATGTGGCGGAACAGAAAATGGTAGAACCGTTGTTGTAGTGGCAGCATAGGTTGATGTCATATGGCTGGTTCAAATGGCTCTGAGCACTATGGGACTCAACTGCTGAGGTCATTAGTCCCCTAGAACTTAGAACTAGTTAAACCTAACTAACCTAAGGACATCACAAACATCCATGCCCGAGGCAGGATTCGAACCTGCGACTGTAGTGGTCTTGTGGTTCCAGGCTGCAGCGCCTTTAACCGCACGGCCACTTTGGCCGGCTGATGTCATATGCACAGGATGTAGCCTCTCATATTTTCTCTCAGCCTCAGTGTAGGTCAGTCGGTCCAGGGTCTTGTATTCCATTATTTTCCTTTCTTTCTGGAGAACCCTGCAGTCTGGCGAGCAAGGCGAATGGTGCTCTCCGCAGTTGACACAGATGTCAGGCGGGGCACATGAAGTATTGGGATGTGAAGGGCGTCCATAATTCCGACAGGTGACACTGGAAGTACAGTGGCAAGACATATGGCCTAACTTGCACTTGAAGCGCCGCATTGGGGGAGGGATATATGGATTTACATCACAGCGGTAGACTCACGTTGACCTTCTCGGGTAATGTGTCACCCTCGGAGGCCAAGGTGGCAACCAGATTATCCCTCGGTCCTTGGTGGATGCGCCAGACGACATGGACACCTTGCCGCTCTAAATTTTCATGCAGCTCATCGTCAGACTGCAAAAGAAGGTCCATGTGAAATATTATACCCTGGACCATATTTAAGCTCTTATGGGGCATGATGGAAACAGAAACATCCCCAGCTTGTCACAGGCGAGTAGCGCCCGTGCCACGCACCGTCAAGTGGCTTGCTTGCAGAGTATGGATGTAGATGTTCAAGTGACTGGGCAGAGGATGCTGTTTTGATCAAGACCGACCCTGGCCGCATTTTGGACAAGCCCTCCACCTCCCCAAACTTGTCCTCCAAATACTCCACATAAAATAGAGCTTTCAATGACAAGAAAGTTTCCCCATCAACTCTCGTACATACGAGGTAACGGAGTGAATAACCATCGCTGCCATCTATAGCCTGGCATTCCTTCCATGGTGTGGCCGGGGGGGGGGGGGGGAGGAGGGGGGAGATTTGGTGACGTATTTCTTAGCACTGAATCTTAGCACTGAAGTTAGACCTTGACTGTTTAGAGGCTGCCGGTGTTTCACCACCAGCAAGAGATGATGTACTACGCCTCATGGCGTGTCATCGCCTTGATGCCGCCCACTCCGACCAGGGGCCCTCCCCACAGGCGCCACCCAGCCACAGCAAAGGCCACCTGGCAGGGTGGCCATTGCCGGGAGTCCCGATGCCCCAGGGGGATGGTCATCTACCCCTTGGCATACATGGGGTGTTAACGGCGCAGGCATCAGCAGAGTGATCCCTGTGTGGTCAGGGGGCTACAACCAATAGGGTACATAGTGGCCCCATCACAACGGACTGGCTACCGTGCTGGATCTCAGGTGCAACCAAGCAAACAAGTCCATTATCATCGTCAGCATAGAAAACGATACTGCACTCGCTCTTCGGGAAAATTTTGAAAACTGGAAGTCAAACCCTACACGGGACCATCATATAAAGGCCGAAACGTGTGAGACTCCTTTTAGTCGCCTCTTGCGACAGGCAGGAATACCTCGAGCCTATTCTAATCCTGGGACCTACTGGGGGGCACGCAGACGAGTACAATGAAGAAGATGCTGACAAACTGCGCCTCGCAGACGACATATGTTGGTAGAGAAGAAACGACTCCACTGGCCAGCAAGGAACTGGAGACGAAAGAGTTCGTCACAGATGCTGGGAAACTGTGGCGACACCAGCAGTTCCAGCCAAGGTTTTGGAGGTTTCCCTCAGTCGTAAGGTGAATGCTGGGATTGTCCCCAACATCCTCCTCTACTCCCAATTGAGAAAACCGATGATCCTCCCCTTCCCCCCCCCCCCCCCCCAACCCCCCATAAGGCCAACAAGCCAAAAATACGGAACACAAGCCGCAACCCCAGAACTGCAAGAAATATGACTTCAAATAAAGAAAGATAGGGAATCCCAACCTCGCACGCCTGAATAGGGCATTGCATGCCTTCGTGTAGCCCGCTCACCTCCTTAAGAGGTGGGAATGAAACGACGAAAAGAAAAGTTCAAGAGTTCCAGCCGTCACGCCAAGGTGCAAGTTACGCCTCTACAGCCACTAAGTGCAGTCAGCTGCCGTATCTGAGACTCCGCTTTGTATTAAAATGGGCCTCTGCGGACTGGCCATTAGGACTTGGTATCCACCGGTCGTTACTGGCTTTTGTGATTTGTATTCAAGGATTCGTCCAAAACTGGGTCAACGTGGACAGACTTTTATTATTGAACACACTGAAGCGGACACATTTACTTCAAATGTTAGTGTAACTGATACAAACTGTAGGAGACGGTTATGGTTATTAATAACCAATCAGGAAGATCATTGATTTGTGTTCGGCCAACCTTGCTAACTGCTGCTTTTGCGGACTTTAGTTGTGAATTATTCATTTAATTTTATTGAGAAAGTGGTCACCGTTTTATCTCCAGCCGCGAATTTTCTCTGGTGTCATGAACCTCCCTAAGCGTGAGAATGCTACTACAAAATTTTTAATACCCATCTAAACTCGCTCAAGTAAATTCAGCGAGAATCACAGTGCAAAAATTAAATTCGAAGTAGAATGATTTAAGAAAGAAACGCTGTAGTGAGAGTCACAAACACAAGCAAGTGGTACGAGGATAATAAGAAACGTTATGGGCCCGTTAGAGAAAAGCTGTTTTTAGGTCACAATTGTTCTCATATTCTTTTGGTCAGTGCACTCTGTCCAATAGCTTCCTGTAAGACATTCCACCCCTGAACTGTGACTCTTAAAGGTTTGTAATATACTTGCCCCTATCCATCCCTCGTCTTGTACACAGTGCCGAACACCTCCACAGCAACCGTCTCCACAGCAACCGTGTCCAATGCAACACCGCATGACGCTCTGATCTATTCCTCGGACAGGGTGGCAGGTGGCACCTACATTTTAACGGAGACAAAATTAGACGAGTTCCAAGACCGAGAAAATCGTTGTGCCGTTTAGCACTTGATACGTGTTCCACTGGCATCTGCTCACCCAGCTGCGCACGAACTCAAAGCCATACAAAGTACCGAGAGTACATAGCTGAGCGATTCAGGTATTATTGCTCGCAGTCACTACTCCAACTCGCTGTTGCAGTCTTTGCATGATGGACAAATGGCTCAAATGGCTCTGAGCACTATGGAACTTAACTTCTGAGGTCATCAGTTCCCTAGAACTTAGAACTACTTAAACCTAACTAACCTGAGGACGTCACACACATCCATGCCCGCTGCCGGATTCGAACCTGCGACCGTAGCGGTCACGCGGTTCCAGACTGTAGCGCCTAGAACCGCTTGGCCATACCGGCCGGCCATGATGGACAGAATCATACTTAAATTCTTTTTCTTCCTGATGAAGGATAGTTGTATTTAATGGAGTTCTTGTCCTCGCAAAATAATCAACACTGGAGCTCTGATTATACTGTCAATTACTTCAAGATCGTGGTGAAAACAGGAGAGTGATGTGTAGTTAGTGCAAAATGAATTATTAGACCGATCTTTTCCAACCAAACCATAACATATAATACGTATGTGGACAATACACTGTAACCTTTTATCAGACAACATGCAGCAGCAGCTAACGAAAAGACGTGGGATTAATTCATGCAGTAAAATACAAGAGCAAATACGTGGCGGTATTACGAGTTGTTTTTTGATGACAAGAATTTCAGGCGTCAGTGGTTGACTTATAAGTGAAACGCCTTGTACTGCTATCATAACCTCTTCACAGAATTCAAAAGGTGTTCCGTCCTTAAATATCTTTGGGAATGTGAGTAGAATGGTTGAACTGGTAGAAGAAGACCTCGGGAAAGATCGGTTTGGATTCCGGAGAAACGTAGGAACACGCGAGGCAATACTGACCCGGTAGGCTGAGGAAAGGCAAACCTACGTTTATAGCGTTTGTAGACGTAGATAAAGTTTTTGACACTGCTCACTGGAACTCTCCCTCTGAAATTCTGAAGGTAGCAGTGCAAAATACGGAGAGCAAAGGCTACTTACAGCTTGTACAGACACCAGACGGCAGTTATGAGTCGAGGGACATGAAAGGGAAGTAGTGGTTGAGAAGGGAGTGAGACAGAGTTGCAGCCCGTGTCCAATGTTATTCAATCTGTGCACTGAGCAAGCAGTAAAGAAAGCAAAAGAAAAATTTATAGTAGGAATTAAAGTTCAAGGAGAAGAAATAAAAACTTTGAAGTTTGTAGATGACATTGTAATTCTATCAGAGACAGCAAAGAACTTTGAAGAGCAGTTGAGCGCAATGGACAGTGTCCTGAAAGAAGGATACAAGTTGAACATCAACAAAACCAAAACAAGGATAATAGAATGTAGTCGAATTGGCTCTGAGCACTATGGGACTTAACATCTTAGGTCATCAGTCCCCTAGAACTTAGAACTACTTAAACCTAACTAACCTAAGGACATCACACACATCCATGCCCGAGGCAGGATTCGAACCTGCGACCGTAGCAGTCACGCGGCTCCGGACTGAAGCGCCTAGAACCGATCGGCTACCGCGGCCGGCGTAGTCGAATTAAATCAGATTATGCTGAGGGAATTAGATTAGGAAACGAGATACTTAAAGTAGTAGATGAGTTTTGCTATTTGGGTAGCAAAATATCTGATGATGAGCGAAGGAAATGGGTATAAACTGTAGACTAGTAATCACAAGAAAAGGGTTTCTGAAGAAGCGAAATTTGTTAACACTGAATATAGAATTACGTGTTAGGAAGTCTCTTTCTGAAAGTACTTTTACGTAGTGTACCCATATATGGAAATGAAACATGGGCGATAAACAGTTTAGACAAGAAGAGAATAGAAGCTTCTGAAATGTTGGGCTGAGAAGAATGCTGAAAATGAGATAGGTACGATTCGTAATTGATGAGGAGATACTGAATAGAACTGGCGAGAATAGAAATCTGTAGCACAAAATGACTAGAAGAAGGGATAGGTTGACAGGAAACATTCTGAATCATCAAGGGATCACGAACTTTCAATGTCTGATTGGGGAGGGGGAGAGAGGCTAAAAAACCGTAGAGGGAAACCAGTAGATGAATACAGCAAGCAAATTCAGAAGGATGTACGTTTCAGCAGTTATTCGGAGATGAAGAGGCTTGCACGCGATAGAGTAGCATGGACAGCTGTATCAAGCAGTCTTCGGACTGTAGACCACGACATCAAGAACATATGAATAAATATAAATTGGAAGGTGCCAAATCTGATATAAAAGGTGAGTGTCAAACAGTACAGTTTTTCCTGATGACAGATGAATGTTTTTTTTTTTTTTTTCGGCGGTTACTGATTTACCCTTTTCGAGATAATCAATGCGCAGAATCCTTTTCGTATGCCAGAAAACAATGGTGATAGCCATTTTGGGAGGCTGAATCAATACCGCTTGTTTTAACGCGGGCCAACGGCTGCCAGTCACTGATAGGATTGCTGTGTCGTGCCTGGTGCGAAGTGGTGCGCCCGCGGCTCATCGACAGTAACAGCATCAGTTTAATACTTCTGAAACTTGGTAGGGTTCTGCATTTGCTTTTGGTCAGCAGCCAACAAATGCAGTATTCATCGTGCGTAAGGGTTTCTCATTATTAACTATTCTTGTGAAATGTGGGATATTATTCTTTCTGAAGTAGCTATAGGTTTCGTCATTTCATACATTTTTAATCGGCTCTTCAAGAACTTCGTACACTTCTAATCTCCTCTTCATGATTCACTTGTGTTAGTGTTGTTGGCCTTTCACTTTGATCACCTTGGCGGAATTTCGGCGATATTTCTCAAGTTTTATGAATACTCCTTACAAAACACAAGTTTTGAATGAATGGTCGTAGGCGCAAATCTTTTCCACCCGGATGATGTTAGGACGGAACTGTATTGCGGTTTATCCATTTGAAAAAGAACGCGTACAATAAGGCTATTTTAGAAATCGGTATAAATAAAATAATTCATCAGATCTTATAAACTCTCAGCAACTGTGATTTCTCTGTAGCAAAAACCTGTTCAAAAGAAAGAACTTTATGGCTACCCTGTATTCCTGTTTACCCATTCGAACAAACGTACAAAAAATGGCCTGCTTCAAAAAGCCTTGTAAATAAAACTTTTCTTGGGATCAAAAGGTTCTTAACTATATTACGCAACTTGCCTCAACATAACAACGATGAAACATTTATACCAACACCTTGTCTGTGCCACACCGATAAATTTTGCCCTTCCCTGGCCCTGTTGATACAGTTTTGATTTGTAGTTTACATCGCATGGATAAGCAGTGGCCGGCCGGTGTGGCCGTGCGGTTAAAGGCGCTTCAGTCAGGAACCGCGTGACCGCTACGGTCGCAGGTTCGAATCCTGCCTCGGGCATGGATGTGTGTGATGTCCTTAGGTTAGTTAGGTTTAATTAGTTCTAGGTTCTAGGCGACTGATGACCTCAGAAGTTGAGTCGCATAGTGCTCAGAGCCATTTGAACCATTTGATAAGCAGTGTTATCAACAGCACGACAAAAGCGTATATGTCGTGGTGAGGAATAAATTTGTAGACTGCCTCCATTTGTAGCAGCAGTGGTGCTCTGAAGAGCGAAATAGGCACTTGATTTATTGGCCCGCTAACGAGGCCTGCGTTCAGCTTCCAGACTGCCAGACGTAACCGCAGATTAACGGACACAAGTTTCTCTCTCAGATAATGGCAGTGCTCCACGAGGAGGCTGCGGCAGAGGGTTTTTTCTTCTTTTTCTTGGACCCTTGTCGCGTATCGGCGCAGGGTCGGCATGTTTATGAACGGACCTGGCGTGGTTAATTTAAGGGGGACGGACATATGCCCTTCTTGTCGCCACCCCGTAACTGAAAGCCGCTGCCTGGTATCGGCGAATAAACACGATATTGCAGTGCCTGTGTTGTTAAGAATTAAGAAGAATGATGCAGTGTTCCTTCGGACATGCATGCATCCGAGCAGCGACCTTCAATTAAAATACACTACTGGCCAGTAAAATTGCTACACCAAGAAGAAATGCAGATAATATACGGGTATTCATTGGACAAATATATTATACTAGAACTGATATTTGATTATATTTTCATGTAATTTGGGTGCATAGATCCTGAGAAATCAGTACCCAGAACAACCACCTCTGGCCGTAATAACGGCCTTGATACGCCTGGGCATTGAGTCAGACAGAGCTTGGATGGGGTGTACAGGTACAGCTGCCCATGCAGCTTCAACACGTTACCACATTTCATCAAGAGTAGTGTCTGGCGTATTGTGACGGGCCAGTTGCTCGGCCACCACTGACCAGACGTTTTCAGTTGGTGAGAGATCTGGAGAATGTGCTGGCCAGGGCAGCAGTCGAACATTTTCTGTATGCAGAAAGGCCCGTACAGGACCTGCAACATGCGGTCGTGTATTATCCTGCTGAAATGTAGGGCTTTGCAGGGATCGAATGAAGGGTAGAGCCACGGGTCGTAACACATCTGAAATGTAACGTCCACTGCTCAGAGTGCCGTCAATGCGATCAAGAGGTGACCGAGACGTGTAACCAATGGCACCCGATACCATCAAGCCGGGTGATATGCCAATATGGCAATGACTAATACACGCTTCCAATGTGCGTTCACCGCGATGTCGCCAAACACGGATGCGACCACACGATGCTGTAAACAGACCCTGGATTCATAAGAAAAAATGACGTTTTGCCATTCGTGCACTCAGGTTCGTCGTTGAGTACACCATCGCTGGCGCTCCTGTCTGTGATGCAGCGTTAAGGGTAACCGCAGCAATGGTCTCCGAGCTTATAGTCCATGCTGCTGCAAACGTCGTCGAACTGTTCGTGCAGATGGTTGTTGTCTTGCAAACGTCCCCATCTGTTGACTCAGGGAACGAGACGTGGCTCCACGATCCGTTACAGCCATGCGGATAAGATTCCTGTCATCTCGACTGCTAGTGATACGAGGCCGTTGGGGTCCAGCACGGTGTTCCGTATTACCCTCCTGAACCCACTGATTCCATATTCTGCTAACAGTCATTGGATCTCGACCAACGCGAGCAGCAATGGTGCGATACGATAAACCGCAATCGCGATAGGCTACAATCCGACCTTTATCAAAGTCGGAAACGTGATGGTAAGCATTTCTCCTCCTTGCACGAGGCACTACAACAACGTTTCACCAGGCAACGCCGGTCAACTGCTGTTTGTGTATGAGAAATTGGTTGGAAACTTTCCTCATGTCAGCACGTTGTAGAAGTCGCCACCTCCGCCAACCTTGTGTGAATGCTCTGAGAAGCTAATCATTTGCATATCACAGCATCTTCTTCCTGTCGTTTAAATGTCGCGTCTGTTGCACGTCGTCTTCGTGGTGTAGCAATTTTAGTGGCCAGTAGTGTATATTCACCTGTGCGGGAATTAGCAAATGTGTCAACGAGTACAGGTTACAACGCAGGAACGGGGACATTTGGAAGTTCGAGTCTAGCCGTGAGTCGTACACGGATAGCCAATAGCCACGGTACTCAAGGGGAAATCCGGGTTCGAGTTCCGGTCCAGTACAGATTGTCACTGTAGTCATTCCTTTACACAGCAGATGGTTGTTTGTACTCGCAACTGCGAGTAAATTTCATGTAAAACTGACGACGGCCGAAGTAGAGAGGATATAAAATGCGACCTCGCTACAGCACGAAAAGCATTTCTGAAAAAGAGATACCTGTTAACTTCTAATATAAATTTAAGTGTTAGGAAGTTTTTCCTGAAGATATTTGTTTGGAGTGTAGCACTGCTCGGAAGTGAAACATGGACGGTGCAAACAAGAAGAAAATAGGAGCTTTTGAAATGTGGTGCTACAGAAGAATATTAAAGATTAGATGATTAGATCGAATACCTAACGAGGAGATACTGAATGGAGTTGGGTTAAAAATTATTTTATGACCCAACTTGACTAGAAGAAGCGATCAGTTGATAGGCCACATCTTAAAGCATCAACGAATCGTCAATCTGGCAGTCGAGGGCAGTGTGGAGGCTCTGAGCACGATGGGATTTAACATCTGAGGACATCAGTCCCCTAGAACTTAGAACTACTTAAACCTAACTAACCTAAGGACATCACACACATCCATGCCCGAGGCAGGATTCGAACCTGCGACCGTAGCGGTCGCGCGGTTCGAGACTGAAGCGCCTAGAAGCGCTCGGCCACACGGGCTGGCGTGGAGGGTAAGAATTGTAGAGGGAGACCAAGGGGTGAATACATTAGAGAAATAGATTGCTGTAGTTATTCGGAGATGAATTGGCTTGCACTGTATAAACTAGCGTGGAGTGCTGCATCCAACCCATTTTCGAACGGAAGAGCATAAAAATAACAACGGCGGCGGCGACGACATGTCAGAGCAGTGAAAGACGTGTTCGATGAGCGTATAATTCTGATCCATTTGTAACGGCTTTTTAGTTTCTCTCCGAATTTACACTTAATAGAGAAAACTCTAGAAAATTTAATTCAGCCTTATTTATGTGTTACTGACTCGCTGCAGGCAAATGATACATTTCAGTAAGAGGCAGTCTAATTTCAACCTGAAACGTCTTTAACGACTATGTGTGTACTTCCAAGAAAAACAAGAGAACGAATGAAGAAACTTTTTAATGGCCTGAAGTTTGGAAAATGGTCAAGCTCTGACAGTTAGATAAACTCATCACAAAGCCAGCTATTTATTGGAGCAATGCCCACAACACGGGTGAATGCACTAGTTAGTACGATGATATACGAACTCTAGCACGATGGTCCACAGCTCGTGGTCTTGCGGTCGTGTTCTCGATTCCCGAGCACGAGATCCCGGGTTCGATTCCCGGCGGGTTCAGGGATTTTCACCTGCCTCGAGATGACTGGGAGTTCGTGTTGTCCTCATCATTTCATTATCATCCATGGAAGTGGCGATATTGGGCTGAGCAAAGGTTGGGAATCTGTACGGGCGCTGATAACCGCGAAGTTGAGCGCCCCACAAACCAAACATCATCACCATCTAGTACGATGCTGATTACTACGTGATGCTCTGTTACGGTTGTCAGTAAGGGGAATCCATCGTGCTTTGGTGGAAAATCGCATCGAACTTTGGAACTAGCGCCCCGGTTCCATCACATTTGTTGACGTTCGGCGAATGGTCTATTCTGTACACGTTCTGTGGGGGACACGATTGCGAAACTCGTTGAGTTACAGTTTGTAAATGTTTTGAGAACTCCGAAGACCTAACGTAAAATCACAATGTACACTAACTATAATCAGCTAGGACTGAGCATTTGGCTCCTAATAATGGAAATTAAAGGAAAATCTCAAGATACCAATATATAACTCACTAACCACCAACTCCAGACATGGTAAGTTAGCTGCTAATTCAGTTACTAATGTAAAACGCTACTGACTAATGTTACGCGGAACGTACCTAATATTGGATATTGGTTACAAAACCCAGCTGCTTGCATTATATTGCGAAGTATGTGAGGTAATTGACGTTCCACAGGTCAAGAGGAAGTTTTGTAAACAAACCCATAGATCTCCTGTCTATCTTATCACTAAGCATATTCAGTTCATCGTTTTTGCTGAGTAAGAATGCCTTCGGACCATCTCGCTGATATCGCAGATAACTTCTCGTCTCGACGAAACTGTTCCGTATGAGTGGGGAACACAGTAACCTGAAAACGTGTTACTGATATAACTGTTGATTAAACTGTGACAAATGCACAGAAGTGATATTATTTATCTGCCACACAGCAAAACGAACTATAATAATGTGACACTATTGCTCAATGACGTGACCGCGTGATAATGTAAGTGATAAAAGTATATAGTAGGGACACAGTGATATGACGTTGAAGCAAATACTTAGAAGTATAATTAATTCCGGAAAGAAAATTGCTCTTGAAATAGAACGCTTCATATGACATGACGTACATCAGCGGAATCGAAGCATGCGATAACACTTCATCCAGCATGCTAAAATTTTCAAGGCTTCAGTCCAGGGCAAGAGACTTTTGGTCACCTTAAGATCTTACATAAATGTGTTACAGAGCTATTGGTCCGAGCAAGCGGAAAGCTGACAGGGCAGTTGTGGCATGATGCCTTGCACGTGGGACGACGACGTCACGTTGTAGCAGAGACCTGTTTCAACCGGCCACATACGTCACTTCACATAGAAATATGTTACTTTAGCAGCTATAGCAGTAAAAAGAGAAGAGTAACTGTTCGTTATTTTCTTGTCAAACATCGTCATCGGCCTCTTGCATAAACCGGCTTAACGAGGTCAGATAATACCGTACACCCAAACCAGTTTTAGAACCAGTTATGCACACAAGCGACTTACCACTCACTGAACCCCCCCCCCCCCTCTTATCCCACGTACACTTCACCCTGTGTCAGTTTTCACTGTTAATTTTGATACGTCCTGTATACAAATTTGGCACTTGGACGTCCCTTTCAGGTTCGGGCCCCACGAGACCACTACCAATTGAAATACGTCCTTAAACCGCCCCTGTGACACCGAATAGCTACCTTCCCAAGGTGATATGTAGTGCGCACAAGATAGTTTTGTGTACACTGAGGTGACAAAAGTTATGTGACAGCTATATGCACGTATACAGGTGGTGACTGTATCCTGTACAACACATATAAAAGGGCGGTGCATTGGCGGAACTACCATTTGTACTCAGGTGATTCATGTGAAAAGGTTTCCAAAGAAACGCGGAATAGTAGTTGGAGCCAGACGCGTGGGAAATTCCATTTCGGAAACTGTTACGGAATTCAGTATTCCGAAATTCATTGAGTGAAGAGTGTCCTGATAATATCAAATTTCAGGCGTTACCTTTCACAGCGACAACGCAGTGACCGGAGTTTGCGTAGAGTTGTCAGTGAAATAATGTGAAAAAACCGCAGAAATCAGTGTGGAACGTACGACGAACGTACTCGTTTGGACAGTGCGGTGAAATCGGGCATTAATGGGCTATGGCAGTTGACGACCGACACGAGTGCCTTTGCTAACAGAACGACGTCGCCTATAGGGCCTCCCATGTATACGTGACCGTATCGGTTGGACCCAACACGACTGGAAAACCGTGACCTGCTCAAATGAGTCTTGATTTCAGGTGGTAAGAGCTAATGGTAGGGTTCGTGTGTGACGAAATCATGGACCCATGTTATCGACAAGGCACTGTGCAAGCTGGTGGTGGCTCTGCAGTGGTGTGGGCTGTGTTTACATGGAATGGAGTGGATCCTCTGATCCAACGGAACTGATCATTGACTGGAAATGGTTATGTTCCGCTACTTGAAGACCATTTTCAGCCATTCATGGAGTTAATATTCCGAAACAACGATGGAATTTTTATGGATGACAATGTGCCCTGTCATCGGATCACAGTTGTTCGTGTTTGGTTTGGAAAACATCCTGGACACTTTTAGCGGATGATTTGGCCACCCATATCTCCCGACATGAACCCCATCGAACATTTATGGGACGAAATAGAGGTGTCAATTCGTGCACAAAATCCTGCACCGGCAACACTTTCAAAATTATGGACGGCTACAGAAGCAGCGTGGCTCACTATTTCTGCAGGGGATTTGTAACGACTTGTTGATGCATGCCACGCCGAACTGCTGCACTACGCCGAGCAAAAGCGGGTCTGACACGACATCGCAATACTTTTGTCATCTCAGTGTACATCAGGCAACGGCACTACAGCCGACAGTTTCGGCGTCGCCATTGATACCAAAATGCCAGCATTCGCCTGTTCCGCATGTGCTATGTCTCCTAAATATTCTTTCTTCCAGCAGTGCTAGTCTTGCGAGTTTCGCAAGATAGCTTCTGTGAAGTTTGGGAGGTACGAGATGGGGTACTGGCGGGCGTACAGCTGCAAGGACAGGTCGTGAGTCGTGCTTGAGTAGGTCAGTCGGTAGGGCACTTGCCCGCACGTAGCGAAAGTGCCGAGTTCGAGTCTCCGTCCGGCTCACAGTTGCCATCTGCCACGTTGTTTCAAATTAGTCCGTTTCGCTGGCGTAGCTTTTCCACATACATGTCTTCCAAATTTCAGTGTTCCCTTCTTTGATCAGGATTTCTACTAGGCCTTGCTTTTTGCGTATTTGATACTGTCCTGAATTCACTATTTCATCTTTCAGAGCAATGCATTCGTCTTCTGTTGTATTCCGTTCCCCTATTTCAGTCTATCGTTGCCTAATGCTCCCTCTGAAGCTCTCAACGTCCTCTGGTTCTTTCAATTTATACAAGTTCTATGTCCTTCAATTCCCACCTTTCTACAATTTTTTTCCGATTTTAATGTGTCGTTTGTAACCAATAATTTATGATCAGAGTCTACACCTGCTTCTGGAAATGTTTTGTAGTTTAAATTCTGATTTCGAAATCTCTGTAGTACCATTGCATAATCTGTCAAAAACCCTTCGTTATCTACAAATCTCTTTCACGTATACAACCTTCTTTCACGATTCTTAAACCAACTGTTAATAATTGTAAAAACGTGTTTTGTACAAAATACTACGAGTCGGCTTCCCCTTCATTAATTTCTCCCAGTCTACCTTCTCTCACTATTTTTCTTTCCCGTACTGTTCCTACTATCGAATTCCAGGCCCTTATATTCATTAAATTTTTGGGTCCCTTAGCTATTTAATGTTCTCTTTTATCTCATTATACAAAGTGTTCATAATCTGCGGCGCTAATAGGTGTATAAAACTGTATGACTGTGGTGGCTGTTGGCTTTGTGTCTACCGAGACTAGGATAGTGCTCTCACTATGCCGTTCATATTAGCTTACCCGCATTCCTATTCTCTTATTAGTGTCAGCTCCCGTCCCTCATTGCACTTCAGCGTGTGAGGATTTACGTAGATTCAGTTGCGCGTTCCTTGCGTTGGTTATATTAGTTACTAATTTCTGTATTCCGATTGTTAACACATTCGGTGGAAAATGAAACCTCCCTGTGGTGTGTAAGCACTGCTTTGCCACTTATTTAAAAGGTGCGCTGTTGAAGGACCGGTATAACGGCGTACAGGAGCTCTTTGTGAAGTAACTGAGTAGAAAGTGGGGACTTGTCTGGTCGCGCTTCAGTTTCCTGGCAGACTACTATTTGATTTTGTGCTGATGACCATGTACTCGCCTGACCAGACTTCCTGTTCTTCCCGCCACAACACATTACCAATTTCCACTATATCTATCTTCAACATTTTCCCTTATAAATTTGTTATATAACTACTCGATTAAGAGATTATTGCCGTACCAGCAGGAATCAAGGTACGCCTACATTCGATACTCAGACCCATGAATGCCAGTTTTGCTCTTCGTAACGAGGACATCCTCCTGCATAGCGGGGGCCAGGAGATCGGAATGGGGAACTATTACACCTCTGTAATATTTTATCCACCAGGATTCCATTATCACTAAGCTACACGGTAGAGCTGAATGCCCTCGGGAGTTCGCAGTATCAACACAGCAAGGCCATGCTGGGTAATGTTTACACGGCCAGATCAGTCAATCACCAAGACAGTTCCCTTGCGCAACCACTGAGAGGGCTGCTGCCCCTCTTCAGTAACTACAAGTTGGTCTGGCCTGTTGTCACTGCACCCACGATACAGCTAATTGTATCGCTGAGCAGTCGCACCTAGGCATGGTGCATGGTAGGGAAAAGTGTTACACATGTGAATGCGACCAATAGCTTACCCAGGATTTTAGATTAGGGGAGAGGGTGAATGGAGAAATAGATTTTTATGATTTCAGGAGCAACGGTTCTGGGTACACTTGCTGCTAGTCAGTATCCTTCCACCATTCTTCAAACTGAGGCTGAATTTGTAACACTACCACAACACTTTATACACATACAAATGATACATTTTTTATTTGATTGACGTTTGTAAAAGAAATCTGTAAAGGTTTATTTTGTGTTTTTTTTTAATTTAATTGTGTTTTTCGTTTGATTTTTGTAACTATTATTGTAATTTTACTGAATCTAGCATAGGCTTTACCAACAATATTTGCAATGTAATGTTTCATAAGGAAAACACTTTGTGGTCGTGAAAGAATAAAAAGATAGCGAGCAGGAGTGTACTCCGTATGCTCCTAATCTGACACTGCAAAGGGTAGCCGCCGGCCGCGGTGGCCGTGCGGTTCTGGCGCTGCAGTCCGGAACCGCGGGACTGCTACGGTCGCAGGTTCGAATCCTGCCTCGGGCATGGGTGTGTGTGATGTCCTTAGGTTAGTTAGGTTTAAGTAGTTCTAAGTTCTAGGGGACTTATGGCCTAAGATGTTGAGTTCCATAGTGCTCAGAGCCATTTGAACCATTTTTTGAAAGGGTAGCCTCTGTAACAGTACAAACAGCGTCATGACCGTCTGGCTGTAAAAGTTATATCGTAAACGGCTAACCTGTAATGCCTCACAGTGGTATGTCACTGAACGTTGCTACGGGTTACTGGAAAGGAGTCATTCATTTAAAGCAAAACTTCAGATAAAAGTGCTTGTACATCTGTGTCGCAAGAAGAAGACACACTCAGCTGCATGATACATCACAAGGTATTGCACTATAAAGAACAACTGGTTCATGTGCAATAAAAGTACCATGTGGAAGCTGCCAGTATAAAAAGGTTGGGTTGTAATTGTGATGAACCCACACTGCACTCGAGGCAACCTACATGCAAAGTACGAAATATACTTGCAAAAAGCATGGATCAGTGTTTAACAGTTAATTCTAAACCGTTCTGTAATCTTTTATTAATCTATGTCGCATTACCTGGGATAATTTCCTGCTATGTATCCTCAATAATGAAATTTACAGTTAGTATGATAGTAATAAACTCCAAGTTATTTGGAATACCTATTGAAGCGTCATCCATATTTAGTTTTTGTATCATTATAAAACAGATGAAAAGAATGTGTGCTTTCGAATATTAAAAACTAAAATAAGAAATTTTTATTTCCTTACTGATTGTAAACGAGAATTGATTTACAAATTATATGAAATATAATGAAAATGGCACGTGAATTTCATACATTATCCTAAAATAAACGTCGTTTTCATAGTTGTGATCCAAAGTCTGTACTCATGAGTGTGTCTATGTTGTATTTCGAACTTATTTACTGTATAAAAGCACAGAGTAATATTGAAATCATAGGGTAATAAATAGTACACGTTACTATGAGGAGCCGGCCGCGGTGGTCTCGCGGTTCTGGGCGCGCAGTCCGGAGCCGCGTGACTGCTGCGGTCGCAGGTTCGAATCCTGCCTCGGGCATGGATGTGTGTGATGTCCTTAGGTTAGTTAGGTTTAAGTAGTTCTAAGTTCTAGGGGACTGATGACCACAGATGTTAAGTCCCATAGTGCTCAGAGCCATTT
Organism: Schistocerca americana; assembly: GCF_021461395.2. Taxonomy (NCBI): domain Eukaryota; kingdom Metazoa; phylum Arthropoda; class Insecta; order Orthoptera; family Acrididae; genus Schistocerca; species Schistocerca americana. The sequence goes on along the minus strand of NC_060119.1, from coordinate 653,323,121 downwards.
GAACCATTTACTATGAGGACTTGGGTTTCAGTCTGAAGTTTAGTTGTATTTCTAATTGGTTCAGTAGTGATTTTCAGCAGGCTTCAAACTCTTCTCTTTAACTTTGTAAATGAAAGTCTAAAAAAAGAGATTATTATTATTACTGTAAATTACTGAATTAATGTGACGTCATTATAAAGGGTTGATAACTGTCAGTAAGATAGTCCTAAGACTCCTAATAGGAGTGGTGATAGTTTTTTTGTCACTAAATGGGCAATGAATGCCTTTCTCGTGAGTGACACCAGACTGAATTCCCGCTCCAGCAGTTTTTCGATTTTGCTGCTTCAGAATAATTGCTCAAATTCAGTGAAAGAAAATCGTCCTGTTATCTAAGTGCTTTACTGATAGAACTAAAAACCACTTTTTTGTTACGCAGAAATCTAGGCAACACACATGGTCCGAAACATCTTTGATTTAAGGAAGAGACCGATGCAGCCACAATTTTCTTTGCAATAAGAATAATTATACACGGTGTGGACAAAAATTGAAAACAAAGTGCGACCTGCTTGTTTGAACGTAACTGCAGATTCTAGCCAAGCATGCATGTTACCCTGTTATATGTGACCAGGAATGGTACCCGTGCGATGTCCTCAATACGCAGCAAGTGTCAGTCGTGGTCACAAAGAGTGTTCTGTGTAGTCGTGGGTGGACTATGTCGGAGCTCAGTGAATTCCAACGTCGGCATATTGGTCGGTGCCTCTGTAACCAAGATAGCCGAAGTGTTAGGTGTATGAAGAGGCATCACATGGAAGATTTGTACCGCATACAGGGAAAACGGAAAAACATCATCTGGTAAAACAAAACACGGACGAAAGTGTGTTGAGTGATCGAGACAGACGGTCGTTTAAGGGAATTGTGACGAAAAACACGAGAACTACAGGTGCAAAGGTCACTCCAGAACTGAATGTCGCATTCGCGAACCCTGTCAGAATCAAAACACGAAACGGAGCCTCGGAAGCAGGAATTGCAGGACGAGCTGGTTTTCAATTATTATTGGCTTTCATGACGGCCCCGTACAGCCATCTCAACAAAGGAATGACGCTACGCAGCTAAGGCTAACACAACATCCAGTCCGCTAGTGGAGAAAATCTCCAACCCTGCCGGGAATCGAACCCGGGCCACTTCGCTTTTCACTCCTACATGCTGCCAGCGCAGCTACCGAGGCGGATGGGTTGTAATTCCAAAACCACTCACTAGTCGTGGGAATCCCGTAAAAGGAAAACGTGGTGCCGACGCCATTAAACCTGGACTTTGGAGCAATGACAGTAAACTATTTGTACGCATGAGTCTTTGTTTCACACCGTTTCCAACTTCTGGCCGAGTTTACGTCCCTAGAGTGAAATGTAGCGGGGGATTCGGTGATGAATCTGGTAGCCATTACGTAGTATTTCATGGGCACCATGGTCATTATGCAAGGCCGCATTACTGCCAAGGATTATGTGATTGGCTGATCAGGTCCGTCCCATGGTGCAATGTTTCTTCCCGAATGGTGATGCGGTGTTCCAAAAAGGAAGAGCCCCTGTTCACACAGCTCGCATCGTCCGGGACTGGTCTTGTGAGCATGGGGATGAATTTTCGCATCTCTCCTGGCCACCAGAATCACCAGAACTCAATATTATTGAGCCAGTGATGTCTACTTTGGAGAGAAGAGGAGTGATCTCTATCCTCCTCCATCATTGTTACCTCCGCTTGCCACTAGTTTACAGAAAGATTGGTGCTGTATAAGATTCGTTTGAAAACCACACAGCATGTCTATTTATCCATTCCGAGATGACTGGTAGCTATTTTGAATGCCAACAGTTGTCCTACACCGTATTACGCACGGTGGTATTCTGTAAGTAATTTTCTAACAACAATATAAAATATATAGGTTGAGTACGGGATTACAAATTGGTGGAACAGGTATAGAGTTTGGTTTGCAAAGATTATTTCCTGAGTCTCCTCCTCCCATCCCTCCCCCCTCCGGTTACGCCCACGAATTCGGCAAAGGTGAGATGTCAACATCAGGACGGACAGCAACAGGGACGAGGAAGACAGCGACAATGGCAGTGAGTCCAACTACCCAAAACGACAGAAGACGAAACGGATGTATACAGTGTGCCACATACATGCAGCAAATTTTATTCTAAGTTAATGGAACAGTACTACTTATTTTGTAAATAAAATTAATTCTTCCCCTTTGTAACTGCAGTAATATTGTTGTTCGTGCGTGTATATCGTTATACATAGATTAACACTCAAAACAGCCCGTTTTTTTGTATATGTAAATGACATACAAACATGATTGCATACTTTTATTCAGTTGTGTCGTAAGATTTAATCTTATGGGGAATTTCTACTAAGATGAAAATATCTGGATACGTGCGCTTAGGACTCGTGCACCGAGGGTTCCGTTCAAACATAATTATGCATATAGATAGTTCATCCAGCCCGGGGATCGAGAATCTCGACGGTTTTCGCCTCTTATCGATTTCGATACTGGCAAGCTACCGGTCCCGATATTCCAGGACTTTCGAAATGCTTTAATTTTAAGTTTTACCTGTGTAGTGCTACTGTAATTTTTCATTTCTTTTATTAATTTGTAGTTATATTAACATGCTGCGCTAACTGGCAACTGTATTTATTTCATATTTTGATACTCGAAAACTCACTCATGACCTGTAGGGTATATCCCGTTTACCTAGAATCATGAAATATGGCAAAAGCAGGGCTTCACATTACAAGTAAAGGAAAAAATCTGAAAATGGTTGATTATACCTCCACGGGACCGAGGACCTTAGAATGCGATATAAATTTCAACTACATACAGTACGGCTCCTGAGAAAGACGGACAGAAGGCAGACAACAAAGTAATCATGTAAGCACATCAACAGAATTCGCAATTGCTAATAAGGACTACTATCAGCTGTAGAACGGAATGACGACAATGAACATTTGTGCCGGAGCAGGACTCGAAGCCGGATTTCCCGCTTATCGCGAGCGGCCGCCTTACCAGTTGGCGATCCGTACACTTCTCACGGCCAGACCCAAACTTCCACATGTCGTCAGCCACCCCTCTACGACCTGAACTCGTACATTCATTATGTATATTCCGTACAGATCAGACGTTGTACTCCAAAGTCGCTTGCCGGTATCGGTAGATAAATACGATATTGCAGTGCTTGAGTTATTCTGATTACGATGCAAAGTTCCTTTGGACGGCATGCAGGCATTAATCAGAATAACACAAGCACTGCAATATCGTGATCATATAAGGGTTCCGTTTTTACCGATTCATCCACGGAACCCTCTAAAACTGTTTATTCCACAGAAGTGTCCATTAGCATTATTGTGTAAACTTCGTAACTTGCAGAAGCATCCTCAGCGTCCTAGCGATTCTTAAATTTGCATGCGAACATATTCTCCCTACACTACAAATAGCAGTAATCTCAGTACTGAGTGTACCTCACACTCTTTGGTTCAAAATGTCATACTGGGTGTTACAGAATGACATTTTAAAACTATGGGTAGTTGTAAATCATGAAATTTTCAATGTTTTAATATAAGGGACCTATAGCCGTAAACGGCTTTCTTCAGCCACCACAGGACTGTTAAAAATCCACGCATTACCTTTGCGAGAAGCTACCAAGTGAGATTCTCAGTAAAAACTCTGGCCGGAATTCTTGGAGATCACCTTATTGGACCGCACATCTTACCAGATCGTTTGAATGGTGCGTGGTATTTGAACATTCTGGACACTTAGATCGTTGGCCCAGGGCCTATCTTACAGACAACTTCAGTCATAGAGTAATTATTGGAAGGGGATGCCCGGTTCGTCGGCGTTTGTGCTCCCTCGACCTCAGCACTCTTGGCTATTTACTCAGGCGTTATGTAAAGGCCCTTGTGTGCACAACACCAGTAGGGATAGTACCTGAGCGTATTGAGCGCTTCCTTACAGCGTTTTCGTGATGACTGGTTGTTGTGTGATGTCCTTAGGTTAGTTAGGTTTAAGTAGTTCTAAGTTCTAGGGGACTGATGTCCATAGATGTTAAGTCCCATAGTGCTCAGAGCCATTTGAACCTTACAGCGTTTAATACCATCAGAGGGGAGCGTGGAATCTTACAGATAATCAGACAAAACATGGTTCGTTGTTGAACATTATCTAATGACTTGATCGTCGCCACATTGAACATTTACATTACGGGAGCGGAGCAACAGATTCGGTTTACAGCATTTGATTGTACTCTACTATCAGTAATCTTTTTCCGAACAACAGTATTCAGGTGTTTCATTTAGGTTACCAATTGCGTAGGATGTGCATTTTGCTATAGAAACTTTATTTCACATTTACGGCTAGAGGTCTCTTATATCAAAACTTTCAAAATTTTGTCCTCTTCAATCTCCCAAACGTATAAAACGTCATTATCCAGCATCCTGTATACTCTGCTGCAGAAGTCTGCAACCTGTTACCGGTGTGCCGCAGGCAGGAAACTGAAAATGCCCAAAGATTTAAAAACAAAGTAATGGATTGTCTAACTAGCCATTATTTCTACAATTTACGAGGAAGCTGGGGCATAATCTTTGGTTGTTTTATGTTATTGGTTCGTGCTCTCTCAGGAAAACAAAATTAAAAATATACAGGGTGGTCCATTGATCGTGGCCGGGCCTAATATCTCACGAAATAAGCGCCAAACGAAAAAACTACAATGAACGAAACTTGTCTAGCTTGAAGGGGGAAACCAGATGGCGCTATGGTTGGCCCGATAGATGGCGCTGCCATAGGTCAAACGGATATCAACTGCGTTTTATAAAATAGGAGCCCCCATTTTTGTAACATATTCGTGTAGTACGTAAAGAAATATGAATGTTTTAGTTGGACCACTTTTTTCGCTTTGTGATAGATGGCGCTGTAATAGTCACAAACTTATGGCTGCCAATTTTAGACGAACCATTGGTAACAGTTGGGTTTTTTAAATTAAAATACAGAACGTAAGTACGTTTGAATATCTTATTTCGGTTGTTCCAATGTGATACATGTAACTTTGTGAACTTATCATTTTTGAGAACGCCTGCTGTTACAGCGTGATTATCTGTAAATACCACATTAATACAATAAATGTTCAAAATGATGTCCGTCAACCTCAATGCATTTGGCAATACGTGTAAAGACATTCCTCTCAACAGCGAGTAGTTCGCCTTCCGTGATGTTCGCACATGCATTGACAATGCGCTGACGCATGTTGTCAGGCGTTGTCGGTGGATCACGATAGCAAATATCCTTCAACTTTCCTCACAGAAAGAAATCCGGGGACGTCAGATCCGGTGAACGTGAGGGCCATGGTACGGTGCTGCGACGCCCAATCCAGCTGTCATGAAATACGCTATTCAACAGCGCTTCAACCGCACGCGAGCTATGTGCCGGACATCCATCATGTTGGAAGTACATCGCCATTCCGTCATGCAGTGAAACATCTTGTAGTAACATTGGTAGAACTTTACGTAGGAAATCAGCATACATTGCACCATTTAGATTGCCATCGATAAAATGGGGGCCAATTATCCTTCCTCCCATAATGCTGCACCATACGTTAACCGGCCAAGGTTGCTGATGTTCCACTTGTCGCAGCCATCGTGGATTTTCCGTTGCCCAATAGTGCATATTACGCCGGTTTACGTTACCGCTGTTGGTGAATGACGCTTCGCCGCTAAAATAGAACGCGTGCAAAAAATCTGTCATCGTCCCGTAATTTCTCTTGTGCCCAGTGGCAGAACTGTACACGACGTTCAAAGTCGTTGCCATGCAATTCCTGGTGCATAGAAATATGGTACGGGAGCAATCGATGTTGATGTATCATTCACAACACCGACGTTTTTGAGATTCCCGATTCTCGCGCAATTTGTCTGCTACTGATGTGCGGATTAGCCGCCACAGCAGCTAAAACACCTACTTGGGCATCATCATTTGTTGCAGGTCGTGGTTGACGTTTCACATGTGGCTGTACACTTTCTGTTTCCTTAAATAACGTAACTATCCGGCGAACGGTCCCGACACGTGGATGATGTCGTCCAGGATACCGAGCAGCATACATAGCACACGACCGTTGGGCATTTTGATCACAATAGCCGTACATCAACACGATATCGACCTTTTCCGCAATTGGTAAACGGCCCATTTTAACTCGGGTAATGTATCACGAAGCAAATACTGCCCGCACTGGCGAAATGTTACGTGATACCAGGTACTTATACGTTTGTGACTATTACAGTGCCATCTATCACAAAGCGAAAACAGTGGTCCAACTAAAATATTCATACTTCTTTACGTACTACACGAATATGTAATAAAAAGTTGGGGTTCCTATTTTTAAAAAAACAGTTGATAACCGTTTGACCTATGGCAGCGCCATCTAGCGGCCAACCATAGCGCCATCTGGTTTCCCCCTTCAAGCTAGATGAGTTTCGTTCTTTGTAGTTTTTTTCGTTTGTGCTTACTTCGTGAGATATTTGGCCCGGTCACTATCAATGGACCACCCTGTATATTTATGACGAAACGCAGAGTTCTGTGCACTGTAACAGATTCAAAATGAAACCAGAAAAAACGACGGGCTGCATCCAGCTAGCAAATATGTAACGTGATATCACTGTTCCACTTGAAGATGAGAGAAACTCTGGAAACGCGCCGTGAGATGAAATTAAAAGGGTGACTGAGGAAGATAATCGTTTTACATGGGCTTTTATTAAATGCCGGAGCTGTATAAAGTAAATTCCGCGTAACTGTTAATTTTTGTACTAGATAGATCCTGAATCTGCCATTACGCGCCGCGCGGGATTAACCGAGCGGTTTAGGGCGCTGCAGTCATGGACTGTGCGGCTGGTCCCTCGGGCATGGGTGTGTATGTTTGTCCTTAGGATAATTTAGGTTAAGTAGTGTGTAAGCTTAGGGACTGATGACCTTAGCAGTTAAGTCCCATCAGATTTAACACACATTTGAACATTTTTTTGCCATTACGCAGACAGCGACGGTGTAAAGAAACATAATTTGTTTGAAGTATTAGATGAAAACAGCAACTGCGTATTATAGGAGGAAACTCAGTGGAGTGGCTTGTTTCTAATGATAGCGGCAATTACCACTGCAACGGACACGGGTTCATAGAGTTTGGGCCGTGGGTAATAGAAAAGTGTTGCGCGTTCGGATGAATCATGTTTCGTGTTAACGAGGCTGACAGTGTGCAGATATGCCGTCATCCAGCTGAATGGCTGCTCAGAACATGTCCTGCCCAACTGGCGCAGGTTAGTGGAGTAGGTAACATCCTGTGGGGGACATCCACCTAGCCTTCTACAAAATGAGACCTCCTATAGTAACCGAAGACACCATGGGCTGCGGACTCCGTGAACATTACTGCAGACCACCTACAGCTCTTAATGCTTGATGTCTTCCCCGACGGCGATGGAGTCTTCCACCAGAATAACTGTCCATCTCACAAGGCCAGAATCGCGCTACATCGTTCTGGGCAGCTCTATAGAGAACTCCAGTTGATGTCTCCACCACCAGATTCGGCTGTCCTGAACCCAACGGAAAACATGTGGGACGCTATTGGACATCAGCTCTGCGCCCTCCAGCCCCCGACCCTTTACTAATGGAAATAGCATAACATGTGCGTAGACATCAGGTGCCACGTACCTCCTGGAACCTACCGATGACTTGTCCAATCCACGCCACCCGGACTCACAGCTGCATTGCGATCGAGAGTGGACGAGTGCGCTATTGAGCAATCGGTCATAACCATATAATGGAGGTTTTCACGGTCGGCGTTGGGGTCCTTGGCGAGTTTTGGTTCATGATCATTAAGTCTAGATCTATGACATATTTCTGGACTTAATATCTCCTTCCCTAATGCCGGAGACAACGTCGCGGACTATAAAGACTCAGATAATTATTTCGAACTTAAAAGCACATACACTGAGGTGACAAAATTCATGGGATACCGTCTAATATTGTGTCTGACCTTTTGTCTGGCGTACTGCAGCAACTCGACCTGGCGTGAACTCGAGTCGTTGGAAGTCCCCTGCAGAAATATTGAGCCATGCTGCCTCTATAACCGCCCGTAATTAGGAAAGTGTTGCCGGTGCACGATTTTGTGCACGAATTGCTCTCTATAATGTCCCTAAATATTCGCTGGAATTCATGTCGGGCGATCTGAGTAACCAATCATGCAATCGCATTGTTCGGAACGGTCTTAAAGCCAATCGTGAACAGTTGTGCTCCGGCGACATAGTACATCGTTTTTTGGGAGATGAAGTCCATGAATGGCTGCAATAGGTCTCCAAGTTGCCGAGGAGAACCATTTCCTGTCAATGATGGGTTGAATTGGACCAGAGGACCCAGTCCCTTCCATGTAAAATACTACCTACGCCGTTATTGAGCCATCATTAGCTTGCACAGTGTCTTGTTAACAACTTTGGTGCATTGTTTCATGCAACCTGCACAACACTCCAACACTACCAATGGATCTCACCAACTGATATCGGCACTCATGTGACCAGGCTACAGTTTCCCAATCGTCTAGGATCCAGCCGTTATAGCCACGAGTCCACGACAGGCGCTGCAGATTTAGGGAAATCACGGAAAACCTAAATCAGGATGGCCGGACGCGGGATTGAACCGTCGTCAAAAATGATTCAAATGGCTCTGAGCACTATGGGACTTAACATCTAAGGCCATCAGTCCCCTAGAACTTAGAACTACTTAAACCTAACTAACCTAAGGACATCACACACATCCATGCCCGAGGCAGGATTCGAATCTGCGACCGTAGCAGCAGCGTGGTTCCGGACTGAAGCGCCTAGAACCGCTCGGCCACTCCGGCGAACCGTCGTCCTCCCGTGACCATAATAACTTGGCTCTGCGTACATAAAGTAATCTAGAAGCAATTACAATTATCCGTTTGAGTAAATTAATGCTAGTCGTAACTTGTTGTTGGTATACTTTGCAGAGAGAGCCAGGAGCGGTGACTTCTGTTACTACGTTATGTAACTTGACTCGTCCCACACCCTAAAAGTCCCACCTTTATAGCGTGATTTAAGCAACAAGGTTTGTCTAATGAACAGATTTGTTGCTGTGTGGTCATTTAACCGAAGGCCATTACAAACAGGGAAAAATTTCGTAATCCGTAAAAACACCAGTCATTTACGGGAGGTGCATAGCACAAGAAGGTGCAAAGTAGAGTGCAAGGGAACAGTAGAACAACCATAGACAACATTTTTGTTCATTCCTCATTACTAGAAGGGCATTCTGTTAGCAAAAATGTGAATGGCCTATCAGATCATGATGCACAAATTTTAACTTTAAAAGATTTTTGTGCTGCAACACGTGTTAAATATAGTCATCAGCTGTTCAGGAAAGCTGATCCAGTTGCTGTAGAGACCTTTGTAAACCTTATAAAGGAACAAGAGTGGTAAGATGTTTATAGCGCTGATACAGTAGACGATAAATACAATGCTTTTCTCAAGACTTTTCTCATGCTCTTTGAAAGTTGCTTTCCGTTAGAACGTTTAAAACAGTGTAATAGCACAAACAGGCAGCCTGGGTGGCTGACTAGAGGGTTAAGAATATCTTGTAGAACAAAGTGGCAATTATATCAAAACGTTAGAAACAGTCAAAATCTAAATGCAGCAGCCCATTACAAACAGTATTGTAAGGTGCTTAAAAATGTTATTAGGAAGGCAAAAAGTATGTGGTATGCAGATAGAATAGCTAAGTTTCAGGATAAAATTAAAACCATATGGTCAGTCGTAAAGGAAGTTGCTGGTCTGCAGAGACAGGTCGAGGATATAGAATCAGTGCGTAGTGGGAATGTCCGTGTTACTGATAAGTCGCATATATGTGCAGTATTTAATAATTACTTTCTGAATATAGCAGGTGAACTAAATAGAAACCTAGTCCCAACAGGGAATCATATGGCGCTCTTAGAAAAAAGTGTTCCGAGACTGTTACCTGAAATGCTCCTCCATGATACTGACAAGAGGGAGATTGAGTTAATAATTAAATCACTAAAGACCAAGAACTCTCATGGATATGACGGGGTATCTAGCAGAATACTGAAGTATTGTTCTATGTATGTTAGCTCAGTTATCAGCCATATCTGTAACTTTTCCTTTAGGAGTGGTCGGTTTCCTGACCGATTAAAGTACTCGGTAGTGAAGCCACTTTATAAAAAGGGAGACATTGATAATGTTGACAATTATAGACCTATTTCTATGCCGTCGGCGTTTGCTAAAGATATCGAGAGGGTTGTATATACAAGGTTACTGGAGCATTTAAATTCACATAATTTGCTGTCAAATGTTCAGTTTGGTTTTAGAAATGGTTTAACAATTGAAAATGCTATATTCTCTTTTCTCTGTGAGGTTTTGGACGGATTAAATAAAAGGTTGCGAACGCTAGGTGTTTTCTTTGATTTAACGAAGGCTTTTGACTGTGTTGACCACAAAATATTACTGCAGAAGTTGACCATTATGGAGTAAGGGGAGTAGCTTACAATTGGTTCGCCTCTTACTTTAAGAACAGAAAGCACAGGGTAATTCCCCGCAATATTGAGAGTGGTAGTGATGTTCAGTCCCAATGGGGCACTGTTAAGTGAGGCGTTCCCCAAGGGTCGGTGCTGGGGCCACTGCTGTTTCTTATTTATATAAATGATATGCCTTCTAGTATTACAGGTGATTCAAAAATATTTCTGTTTGCTGATGACACCAGCTTGATAGTGAAGGATCTTGTGTGTAATATTGAAACAGTAACAAATAATGTAGTTCATGAAATAAGTTCGTGGCTTGTGGAAAATAATTTGATGCTAAATCACAGTAAGACTCAGTTTTTACAGTTTCTAACTCACAATTCAACAAGAACCGATATTTTGATCAGACAGAATGGGCATATTATAAGCGAGACGGGACAGTTCAAGTTCCTAGGCGTTCGGATAGATAGTAAGCTGTTGTGGAAAGCCCATGTCGAGGATCTTGTTCAGAAGCTAAATGCTGCTTTATTTACCATTAGAACAGTATCTGAAATAAGTGACACTTCAACACGAAAAGTAGTCTACTTCGCATATTTTCATACGCTTATGTCGTATGGTATTATTTTTTGGGGTAATTCTTCTGATTCAAAAAGGGTATTTTTGGCTCAAAAACGGGCTGTTCGAGCTATATGTGTTGTAAGTTCGAGAACCTCTTGTCGATCCCTATTCAAAAATCTGGGAATTCTGACATTGCCCTCACAGTATATATTTTCTTTAATGTCGTTTGTTGTTAGCAATATTAGCCTATTTCCAAGAGTTATCAGCTTTCACTCAGTTAATACTAGGCAGAAATCAAATCTGCATGTAGAATGCACTTCCTTGACTCTTGTGCAGAAAGGAGTGCAGCATTCTGCTGCATCCATTTTCAATAAGCTACCACAAGAACACAAAAATCTTAGCAGTAGCCCAAACTCTTTTAAGTCTAAACTGAAGAGTTTCCTCATGGCTCACTCCTTCTATTCTGTCGAGGAGCTCCTGGAAGAGCTAAAAAATTAAGCAAATTCCAGTGCTACATTGTTGATTTTCTTCATTTAAACTTACGACTTGTCACCTGAATATGACTTTTTATATTTCATTTTATCTGTTTCTAATATCGTGTTATAATTTCATGTATTGACTCGTTCCATGACCATGGAGACTTCTCCTTAATTTGGTCCCACGGAACAATAAATAAATAAATAAATAAAATAAAATAGACGTTTGCTGTGAGACATTTCAGTACTACTAGCAGCAGCGTCAATTGAAAGAATTTGCTCTCTCGACTGACCTATTACTCTACCACAACTTTACTGCACCTGGGCCAATCGTGGGTTATCACGGTTTGAAAATACTAACACGAATTCTATATAGAAGAATGGAAAAAACTAGAAGAAGCCGACCTTCCGGAAGATCAGTTTGGATTCCAGAGAAATGTAGGAACACTCGTGGCAATACTGATTCTACGACTTATTGTAGAAGATAGGTTAAGAAAAGGCAAACGTCAGCTCATAGCATTTCTAGATTTAGAGGAAGCTTTTGACAATGTTGACTGGAATACCCTCTTTGAAAGTCTGAAGGTAGCAAGAGTAAAATACAGGGAGCGAAGGATTCGAACCTGCGACTGTATCAGGCGCGTGGAAGCGCCTAGAAACCGCTCGGCCACAGCAGCTGGCCGCACATTCTGTGAACGAGTATCTCGAATGTTCACGTGCTACTGTCGTGAGCATCTATGGAGAGTGGCAGGTCAGTGAAACTACGACTAGGCGCTAAATGGTTGGACGTCCACTACTCTTCACAGAACGTGCCGTTCGGAGGCTTGTCTGCTTCGTGAAGTAGGACAGGTGGCATCTCTGCCGAAAGACCACAATGCTGGTGCACACACAAGTGTTTCGGAGCTCAACGTTCATCGTACGTTGAACATACGAGTTCCGCAGCAGACCAGCTCAGTTTGTTCACATGTTGACCCAAAGACATCCTCAATTACACTTGGGCATGGGCACGTGACCATCGGGATCCGAGCGCCGATCAGTGGAAATGTGTCGGCTCTTCGGGTGAATCACATTTTTGCCACACTATGTCGCTGGTCGTCTCCACAAACGCAGTCATCTCAGTGAACGGCGTTTCGAAACGTACAGCGCACCACGGTCACGTGCTGGTGGGAGTAGTAGTTCTATGCTACGGGAGACATTCTCCTGCGCTTGTATGGGACCTGTGGCAGTAATCGAAGACAAGTTGACAGCTGCAAACCACCCGCGTCCCTTCATGCTTGATGTATTGTGCCGCAGGGGAGTGTCGTCGGACCGTTGTTATTCACGATATACATAATTGACCTCGTGGATAACATCGAAACTTCACTGAGGCTTTTTGCAGATGATGCTGTGGTATACGAGAGGTTGTAACAATGGAAAATTGTACTGAAATGCAGGAGGATCTGCAACGAATTGACGCATGGTGCAGGGAATGGCTATTGAATCTCAATGTGGACAAGTGTAATGTGCTGCGAATACATAGAAAGAAAGATCCTTTATCAGTTAGCTACAATATAGCAGGTCAGCAACTGGAAGCAGTTAATTCCATAAATTATCTGGGAGTAGGCAATAGGAGTGATTTAAAATGGAATGATCATATAAAGTTGATCGTCGGTAAAGCAGATGCCAGACTGAGATTCATTGGAAGAATCCTAAGGGAATGCAATCCGAAAACAAAGGAAGTAGGTTACAGTACGCTTGTTCGCCCACTGCTTGAAGATTGCTCACCAGTGTTGGATCCGTACCAGATAGGGTTGATAGAAGAGAGAGAGAAGATCCAACGGAGAGCAGCGCGCTTCGTTACAGGATCATTTAGTAATCGCGAAAGCGTTACAGAGATGATAGATAAACTCCAGTAGAAGACTCTGCAAGAGAGACGCTCAGTAGCTGAAATTTGTTGAAGTTTCGAGAACATACCTTCACCGAGGAGTCAAGCAGTATATTGCTCCCTCCTACGTATATCTCGCGAAGAGACAAAATGAGAATAAAGTCAGAGAGATTAGAACCCACACATAGGCATACCGAAAATCATTCTTTCCACGAACAATACGAGACTGGAATAGAAGGGAGAACCGATAGAGGTACTCAAGGTACCCCCGCCACACACCGTCAGGTGGCTTGCTGAGTATGGGTGTAGATGTAGATGTCTTCCTCGATGGCGATATCATCTTTTAGCATTATAATTGTGGTTTGAGGAGCATTACAGTGAACTCAGTTGATGTCTCGGCAGCCAAATTCGCCTGATGTAAATCCTAGGGAACCTACCTAGTTCGCTATCGGGCGCCATCATGACGTACGCAAATCAGCGGCCCTTTGCATGACCTGTGCGTAGGCTTCTAATGCCTGATACCTACCAACAAAATGTCGGATCCCTGACACTCAGAATCAGTGACATATCCTAAGACGGGCCAACAAGCTGTTAGGCATGCGGTCATAATGCTTTGGCTCATCAGTGTATGTACAAGTGTTCTGACAGCATTCAAAGTGTGGTGCGTTTTCCTTAACCATTAATGTACTTGTTTGCTGTCACCTCATCGCATGTTTCCGACAATCGCCACGGAATGCCAAATGCAATAATATCTTGGTCGGGTAGCACATGTGGGAAGGGAACGTCACTCTGGTGTGAACAGCCGCCGCTGGTTGTCAACAGGGCAGGACGCGGGGCGTTTAGTGCAGCCGGTGCTGGTGCTCTCACCTGAGGTCCCTGGGCAGCACGGTGAGGATGATCCTGAGACGCCTGTGGTAGGCCACGGCCAGCCCCAGCACCGCCAAGGCGACCGCGCGCAGCAACAGGTGCATCGCCAGCGGCCAGCTGGAGCACACGACGATCGCGGTCGCGCCCAGCGCCGCCAATACGGGAACCACGCGCCACTCCCCCTGCATCATTGCTCGCTGCCGGCAGAGGGCACACTGACTGCTTCCGCCGGCCTCCCGCCAACTCTGCACGCGCTCTTCGCTACCCCCACTTCCCGTCCCACACAGCCCATCTACGGGCGTTGCGCATGCGCGTTGATGCTGGGGTATACTGGGGCAGAGACACGTGCTGCGCAGTTTGCGTCGTGCGTGTTTGCGGAAGTGCGTGGACCCAACAGAGCGCAAGTTGAGACAGTCATCGCGCATGAACACAGATAACTATAAATCATACAAAAAATGTGAGTTTTTTTTGTTATCTATCTTCTCACTGTCTATGTGGCCCGCCACGAATTGTCCTTCTGTGCCAACTTCTTTTATCTCTCTGCAATAAATGTTCTCCATTAGTTATTGGATATACCGCGTGGTTATAATTAAAGCGGAGCTATTCACAGAGATCCAGTGTGGGGTGTGATTATCACATGGCAGCGAGATTTGGTAGATATTACAATGCTTTAACGCGGAACATATTCATGCTGGAAACGAATTAGTTCCAATAGTGGCCACCAGGTGCAAATCTGGCGCTTTCAATGCAAGAAAGACGTATAGAAATATTCTCAGAAGTAATGGATTAGGAACGGTACGTATAGGTCAAGGCTAAACAAGTGAGAAAGGCATAACGTTGATTACACTATTAACCACCACTTACATAGTTTGTTCATTATGTACACCGAAGAAGTCGACGAGATGCTGCATCGCTCAAACGATGTGGTCAACAGTTGCTCACAGCAGTTACGGAGGAATCTAAGCAACGTGTTCCTGTATGCTGGCTTTCAGATCAGGTAAGGACCGAACGTGTCCCTGGTAAACACGTTCTTTTAGACAGCCACTGAGACAAAAGTCACAAGGATTCAGATCAGGTGATCTTGCAGGTCATCCATCTAAAAACACCTTCGAAGACAAGTTCGTGGAAGATTCAGTGAAGCAGATCTTTCACTGGGCGAGCGACATGAGGTGTTTCCCTGTCTTTCATGAAAACATTGATTTACACACAGTCGCGCTCTTCCAAAGCAGGAATCTACATCTAGTTCTACGTCTACGTGCTTACTCAGCTGTTCACAATAAAGTGCTTGGCAGAGGGTTCAATGAACCACCTTCAAGGTGTCTCTCTACTGTACCACTCTCGAAAGGCGCGAGGGGAAAACGAGGATTTAAATTTTTCTGTGCGAGCCCTGATTTCTCTTATTTTATAGTAATGATTATTTCTCCCTATGTAGGTGGTTGCTTACAGAATGTTTTCGCTATCGGAGGAGAAAACTGGTGGTTGAAATTTCATGAGAAGATCCTGTCGCAACGAAAAAGCCTTTGTTTTAATGATTCCCACTCTAATTCACGTATCATGTCTGTAACACTATCTCCCCTATTTCGCGATAATACAAAACGATCTGCCCTTCTTTGAACTTCTTCGATGTCATCCGTCAATCCCACCTGATGCGGATGCCACACCTCACAGCAATACTCCAGAATAGGGAGGACAAGCGTGGTGTCAGCAGTCTCTTTAATAGATCTGTTGCCCCTTTAAAGTATTCTGCCAATGAATCGCAGTGTTTGGTTTGCTCTACCCACAACATTATCTATGAGCTCGTTCCAGTTTAGGTTATTAGTAATTGTAATCCCTATGTATTTAGATGAATTTACAGCCTTCAGATTTTGTGACTTATTGCATAATCGAAATTTAGCGGATTTCTTTTAGTACTCATGTCAGTAACTTCACACTTTTCTTTATTCAGGGTCATGTGCCACTTTTCGCACCATACAGATATCTTATATAAATCATTTTGCAATTCGTTTCCGCCATCTGACGACTTTACAAGACGGTAAATGACAGCATCATCTGCAAACAATTTAAAGGGCTAGTCAGATTGTCTCCTACGTCGTTAATATAGATCAAGAACAACCGGGGGCCTATAACACTTCCTTGGGGAACACCGGATATTACTTCTGTTTTACTCTATGACTTTCCATCTATTACTACGAACTGTGACCTTTCTGATAGGAAATCACGAATCCAATCGCCCAACTGAGGCAAGTAGCTTGGTTAAAAGACGAAAGCCTTCTGGAAATCTAAAAATATGGAATCAATTTGACAGCTGCTGTCGATAGCACTCATTACTTCATGAGTAAAAAGAGCTAGTTGTGTTTCACAAGAACAATATTTTCTGAATCCGTGCTATGGGTCAATAAATCGTTTTCTTCGAAAAAACTCATAATGTTCGTACACAGTATATGTTCCAAAACCCTACTGCAGTTCGACGTTAGTGATGGGCCTGTAATTCAGCGGTTACTCCTATTTCCCTCTTTGGGTATTGGTGTGACTTGAGAAATTTTCCAGTCTTTAGGTACGTAACTTTCTGTGAGCGAGCGATTGTATATAATTGCTAAATATGGAGCTATTGATTAGCCTACTGTGAAAGGAACCTGACTGGTATGGAGGCCTTGCCTTTATTAAGTGATTTAAGCTGCTTTGCTACACCGAGGGTATCTACTTCTACGTTTCTCATCTTGGCAGTTGTTCTTAACTGGAATTCAGGAATATTTACTTCGCCTTCTTTGGTGAAGGAGTTTCAGAAAGTCGTGTTTAATAACTCTGCTTTAGTGGCACTGTCATCAGCGACTTCACCGTTGTTATCGCGCAGTGAAGGTATTTATTGCGTCTTGTCACTGGTGTGCTTTATGTATGACTAGAATCTCTTTGGGTTTCTGCCAGATTCCGAGACAGAGTTTCGTTGAGGAAATTATTAAAAGCATCTCGGATTGAAGTACATGCTATATTTCGAACTTTCGTAAAACTTTGCCAATCTTGGGGATTTTGTGTTCTTTTAAATTTGGCATGCTTTTTTCGTTGCTTCTGCAACAGCGATCTGACCCTTTTGTGTACCATGGGAGATCAGTACCACCACTTATTAATTTATGTGGTATATGTCTCTCAATTGCTGTCGATAGTATCTCTTTGAAATCATTCCACGTCTTTCTACGCTTACATGATCAGATCGGAAGGAGCGGAGACTGTGTGTTAAAAAAGGCGTTAAGAACATTTTTATCGTTTTTTTTTTTACTTTGCGTTTCTTTTTGATGGTTGTGGGTGTTATGGTATTCAGCCTAGCAGTAACTGCCTTGTGTTCACTAATCCCTGTATTCGTCACAACACTCTCTATTTATCCAGGATTATTTGTTGCTAAAAGGTCAAGTATGCTTTCGCAACCATTTACGCTTCGAGTGGGCTCATGAACTAATTGTTCAAAACAATTTTCTGAGAAAGCATTCAGTACAATTTCGGATGACGTTTTATGCCTGCAGCCGGCTTTAAACGTATAATTTTTCGAGCATATCTAGGATATATTGAAGTCACCACCGACTACAATTGCATGAATGGGGTACCTATCTGAAATGAGACTCCAAGTTTTCTTTGAACTGTTCAGCAACTATATCTTCTGAGTCGGGGGGGGGGGGGGGTCGGTAAAACGATCCAGTTAATAGTTTAGTCCGATTGTCAAGTACTATTTCGCAAGAACTATCTACTTCAATTTCACATTTCACTACAAGGTAAACAACTTCTGACATCAATAAATACTCCACCACCAACTGTATTTAATCTATCCTTTCTGAAAACCGTTAGGTCGTTTGAAAAAATTTCGGCTGAACTTATATCCGGCTTTAGCCAGCTTTACGTTCCTATAATTATTTGAGCTTCAGTGCTCTCTATTAAGGCTGGGAGCTCTGGTTCTTTCTCAACACAGTTACGACAATTTACAACTACAATACCGATCGTTTCTACAACTACTTTACTGTGTTTTATTATCTGCCCCCTTTTAGACGGACGCCCTTTCTGTGGTTTCCTGAGACCCTTTAACCTAAAAAAACCGCTCAGTCCCTTTCACACAGCCCCCGCTATCCGTGTGGCCGCCTCCTGTGTGCAGTGGACTCCTGACCTATTAAGGGGAACCCGGAAACCCACCGCCTGATGGCACAAGACAAGGAATCTGCAGCCTACACGGTCACAGAACCGCCTGAGCCTCTGATTCAGACCCTCCACTTGGCTCTGCACGAAAGGACCACAGTCGGTTCCATTGACGATGCTGCAGATGGTGAGCTCCACCTTAATTTCACAAGCAAGACTGGCAGTCTTTACCATTTGCGCTAACCGCCCGAAACCAGACAGAATCTGCTCCGATCCAAAGCGACACAAGTCATTGGTACCGACATTAGCCACCACCTGCAGTTGGCTGCACCCTGTACTCTTCATGGCATCCGGAAGCACCCTTTACACATCCGGAATGACTCTCACCAGTATGCAAACGTAAACTGGTCCTTCTCCTCCTTGGCAGTCATGTTCCTCAGGGGCCCCATTAAGCGCCTAACGCTGGAGCTCTCAACTACCAGCAAACCCACCCTCTGTGAATGCCCAGATCTTGCGGGCCGGCAAACTTCCTCTGGAACAGGGTGGACGATTGCATCTGGCTCAGAGACTTCGCCAGCCACAGATAACGCCAGAAATCTTTTATTTGTTTATTTGTCCATATAAATCTCTTTTTCAGTACGTTATTATACACAGGATATTGGACAGAAAACCTTTTTAGCTATTGGTTTTTCAACGTCAAACATACATTACTTAAATTTTTATAACAAATTGGATCTATACAGTTAATAATTACAAATTTTTTGAAATACTATGTATTTATAACTTATTTCTACCATTAAAGATACAAATTACATTTTTTCTTGCATAAGATACTGTGAGACTGGATAGTAGCAATTTTTCAGAAGATAGGCTGTCACAGACTTTTTAAAGCTTTGTAGTTCAGGAAGAGATTTTATATGTCTTGGTAATCTGTTGTAAAGTTTTGTTCCTGCATGATATACATCTTTTTGGCATAACGTGGTGCTACAATGATCAACATGTATGTCACTGTCTGACCTGGTACTGCAATCATGGACACTTTTGTTTTGAGGAAAAAGGTTTTCTTTTCTCAGTATTCTTTTTTTGACATGCATGACTACTTCCAGTATATAAATGCAGGGAAGGGGTAGGATCTTTAGATCTTTAAAGAAAGGTTTGCATAGTTTTCTGCTGGTCACTTATTTCATTATTCTTATATTTGCCTTTTGTTTCCTGAGAACTGTTATGGCCTGGTGTACATTTCCCCAGAAAATGATACTGTACTTCAGTATTGAATGTACATGAGCAAAGATACAGCCCTAACTGTTTCTGCACTAGTATTGTTGCAAAGAATTCTTACTACATAGCTCATTTTTGCTAGTTTTGAATTCAGTGATCTGATATGAGTGCTCCATTTAAGATTTTCCTGGATATGAATCCCAAGAAATTTAGTTTCATTGACAGCACTAATGTTTTGGTTATCTATAAATATTACAGGTTGGGCCTGATTTTTATTTTGATCAGTGTGGAAATTCATGAGTACCGTTTTTTGGGGATTAACTATTAGCCTGTTTCTGGTAAACCATTCAGACACTCCTTTTGTAATATCTTTTGGAGATGCAGTAAGATTTTCTTCTTTATTCCATTCAATCAATAAACTGGTGTCATCTGCAAACAGTACTGGTTCAGAATCCATAACGTGTGATGGGAAATCAGTAATGTTGACCAAAAAAAGAAAGTGACCTAAAATGGAGCCCTGTGGAACAGTATGACTTAGTCCACATGGAAAGTTCATTTCCTTCTATGTACTCAATTTCAGCTACCTGAGAGCGATATTCCAAATATGATTTAAGCCACTGATTTGGCACACCTCTTACACCATACCATTCAAGCTTCCTCAGGAGTACAGAATGATCAATCACATCAAAAGCTTTTGGTAGGTCCAAGAGTAAACATGAGATATTTCTGTAGTTGTCCATTGCATTTAAGACATGGTTTATCAGACTGAAAGTGGCTGTTTCAATTGATTGCTGTGGTCTGAAGCCCTGTTGCCATCCAGAAATAATATTATTCTTGTCAAAGAATGTAGTTAGTATTGAAAGAAACACTTTTTCAATAATTTTCGAAAATCCTGACAATAGAGACACAGGTCTATAGTTACCCATACATTGATGATCACCTTTTTTGTATAGGGTATTATTTTTGCCATTTGCAGTTGCTGAGGAAAGACACCACAGGATGGATTGCACATGTCAAATAAAGGCGAAAGTATTTGTCTTGCTCTTATTTTTATAATATAATCTAGAATATCATCAGTACCAGTCGAATAATTACTCTTCAGTGAATTAATGGTATTTAGGAGCTCTGTTGCCTTATTGGACTGAAGAACATACAGTTTCAGTATGTGAAAGTTCATTCCATGTAGTATTAGGCGGATTTACATGTTTTTCCTTTACTAATTTTCCAGCAACAGTTGCATAATAAGAACTGAAACTGTTTGCAACTGCCCTAGGGTCAGTGACATTCTTTCCATCATGTGATATCACAATATTTTTGTGAGTTTTCTTCTTCCCCATAAGATCCCGCACAGTTTTCCACGTGGACTTAGTTTTATTGGATGACTTCATAATGTATTTGTCATTTTCCTTAATTTTTGCCTCTTTTATGACACGTTTCAAAAGTAGCTTGTATTTTTTGAAATAATTAATAAATCTGGACTGCTGTGAGTTTTTGACTGCAGAAAAGTTCCCACTTCCTTTTACAAGATACTCTAATACCTGATGTAATCCAGTTTTTGAACCTATCTGTGCTTTTGAAAATCATTTTCGTTTGAGGAAAAACTATGTCAAAGTTATGCTTGAAAATGTTCAAAACATTTTCCATCTTTTCGTTGGTAATAGAGGTATCATATACTTCTCTCCAATATTGTTCGCTGATTAGATACTGGAAGTATTCAGTATTTTTTCTACTATAAATCCTTTTATGGATAATATTTTGTATACTGTGTGACGTATATATATATATATATATATATATATATATATATATATATATATATATATATATTTGTGCCTACAGTGTCTCGTCTTTCAGTGTCACATAAATTTTTATTTTTAAAGGGGATCACTTAAGACTATTTCCATGGGTTCGCCCCTCAAATTTCTCCCTCATATCACAAAATTGTCGTCTCATGTAGTACAAACTGAAAAAATAAATCCCTTTTAAAGCACAGTTTCGTATATAATTTATATTCAAAACCTTACACCTGTGTCGCAGAACAAATCCTACATCGAGAATACTTTACACAAGTTTAAGGGAAGAAATGCTTCCGATAATTATTACAGTACTTAAAGAACATCAAAATATGAACAGGCTGAAATGAACAAACAGTACATGAGAATATGTTAATCAATTCAACTGTAAAAAGCTAAGGAGCATATTATTAGCAAAATGAGAAACATGCAAAAGTGAAATGCCAAAATGAGCACTTCTCAATTGGGAGTAAATCAAAACAATCAGAATGGCTGAAAGAGAGCACAATAACATGAGCCATAAACGAATAAGAGCTAAGCAACTAAGCAAATAAGAGAATAGGTAAAAATGAGATGCCAACAAAATGAGAGTTGGTCGAACTCCGTCTCTGCGCTCGTGGCGCCACCTCGTGGCCTGTACGCAACACGCGCGCCTGCGATCGCAATTTGATTTGATTTGATTTGATTTATTTCGTGTTCCATAGGTCAACTGTGTTGAATACACAAGGACGTGGAACGAGTCAGTTTTTTACAAATACAGTCTGATAATCTTATAGCATATACAGAAATTTGAGTACATAATTATATAAAAACTTATACAGTAAATTCTTTGGGCAGCAATATAGAAAAAGAAAATACATATTTTCTTAGAATTATTAAAACACTACAGAAAACAGATACGGAGCACACACAGATACAGATCTCAGGTTAAATAAAATTCGTAGTGGCATTATGTCAACTTGTATTATATAATATTAAAATATTACAATTTATTTAGTTAAAAATTCATCTAGACTGTAAAAAGCTTTTTCTAGCAGAAATATTTTTAGTGCTTTCTTAAACTCGCTATTGTTATGAATCTTTGTCTTTATTTCGGGAGGAAGAGCATTGAAGAGTTTTGCTCCAGTGTAATGGACACCCTTTTGTGCCAAGCTCAAATTTCTGAGTTCACTGTGTATGTCATTCTTCCTCCGTGTGTTATGCTCATGATAATTACTATTTGGTTGAAATATATCTATATTTTTACAAACAAAACACATGAGAGAAAAAATATATTGGCATGTAGTTGTGTATATTTTAAGATTACGAAAACTATTTCTACAAGAGTCTCTTGGGCGCAATCTACATATAATTCTTAAAGCTCGCTTCTGTGCAATGAACACTTTCCTTGCTAATGGCTGGTTGCCCCAAAAAATAATTCCGTACTCAATGAGACAATGAAAATAGCCATAATAGGCCACTTTTGCAGTGTTAGGTTCAACACATGTAGTGACAACCCGTAAAGCATAGGTAGCAGAGCTAAGCCTCTTACAGAGATCAATAATATGTGAAGACCAGTTCATTTTCTTGTCAATGTGCACTCCAAGAAATTTTGTTGTTTCCATTCTGACTATTGGTTGATTACCACATGTCACACTTATCTCTCTCTCTTTTTCTGTTTTTGTACAGAATTGAATAAAGCTGGTCTTACTGGAATTTAATGAGAGACCATTCACCTTGAACCAATTAACCATATCTGAGAGTATGTGATTACTGAGTTCCTCAAGATTGTTGACTGTTCTACTGCTCATAAAAATTGTGGTATCATCAGCAAATAATGTAAATTTACACGGCAGGCTTGTACATGATGGTAGATCATTTATAAAAATCAGGAATAATAGTGGCCCAAGAATTGAGCCCTGGGGCACTCCACATGTAATGGAACTCCATTCAGAATCTGAGGAAGTGTCACCTACTCCACCCGAGCTATTCAACACAACTTTTTGTTTTCTGTCTTGGAGGTACGACTGTAGCCAATTGCCTGCAACACCACTTATTCCTACTAATTTTGCTTTTTGCAAGAGAATCTGGTGATCAACACAGTCAAACGCTTTGGATAAATCGCAGAAGACATCAAGTGCTAGCATTTTTTCATTAAGGGTTTCTAGAACTTCATTTGCAAGTGCGTAGACTGCGTCTTCTGTTGAACGGCCCTTTTGAAAGCCAAACTGGCTTTTGCTGAGAACTCCATTCTTCATGAGATGATCAGTAATTCTTACATGTATTAGCTTTTCTAGAATTTTGGAGAAAGCTGTCAGCAAAGAGATAGGTCGATAGTTAGTTAGTTCAGCTTTATCCTCCTTTTTGTACAGGGGCTTCACAATGGCATACTTAAGTCTACTGGGAACAACACCTTTCTGAAGGGAAGCATTGAAAATATGACAGAGAATGTCCCTTATCCACACACAAGAATATTTCAATAAGTTACTAGATATATTATCAACCCCTGCAGAATTCGTACTTTTTAGAGACATGATGATTTTTTGAATTTCTTCTACAGTGACAGGATTAAGGTGCATTTCTGAAATTGTGTTAGAATATACAGCTTGACAAAGAGTTACAGCTTCATCAACATCGGGCTTGCAACCAATCTGTTGAGATACTGATAGGAAGTGTTTATTAAAAATCTCAGCCACCCTTTTGGGGTTATCTATTAGGATACCTTCATATCTGATATTATTTATATCTTCTTTACTTGTTGCATCTCTTCCAGTTTCTTTTTTTACAAGGCTCCAAATTGCTTTTATTTTATTATTAGAATTATCTATTTTCTTCTCATAATAAAGGGCTTTTGATTTCTGTATTAGTTTCTTCAAAATTTTACAGTATATTCTATAGTGTTCCCATTTTTCTACATCTTTACAGAATCTTATTGCAGCATAAGTTTCCCTTTTGGTTTTACATGACTGTTTTATACCTTTTGTAATCCAAGGCTTGCTTACAGAATTGGAAGCACTGTTTCTGACCCATTTCTTGGGAAATATTTCTTCAAAAAGAGCACAGAATTCATTTATAAAACAGTTAAATTTAGTATCAACATCATCATGGCTATATACTAAAGACCAATCCATCTGCTGCAACCTGTGGTTGAAAGTTCCTTTCGCCTTTTCATTAATTACTCTTATGACTTTCCATCGAGGAAATTCTTTTTTGAACAGATTAACGTCATAAATAGTGAGAATTTGTCCATCATGATCTGAAAGCCCACTTATAACCTGCCTGACAATATAGTTCTGATGTCTATTTACATCTAAAAAAACGTTATCTATCATAGTTTGGCACTCGGATGTAATTCTTGTTGGGAAATTTATTACTGAAGTCAGATTGAGTAAGTTCATCACAATCTCAAAGTCTATTTTATTCTTATTTTCTGTCAAAAAGTTTATATTAAAATCACCTAATACTACAATATCCTTCGCTTTTGAAAGTAACCATGACAGAAGGAGTTCCATTGAATGCAGAAAAGTTTTTATGTCACCTGAAGGAGCCCTGTAGACAGCCAACACTATTATTGGATAGAATTTAGTTGTTATTTCTGTGGCACATGCCTCAAATTGTTGTTCCACACAATATTTCTTAATATCTATAGCTCTGTATGCTACACTATCCTTAACATAAATTGCTACTCCACCTTTATCTTTACTTTCCCTACAGTAGTATGTTACTAAAGTATAACTTGCTATAGATGGCAAGGCACATTTATCAGTAACATGGTGCTCAGTTAAGCACAAAATCTGGGCATTATTTATACTGTCCTTTTCACTAACGTTAATAAGGAGTTGATCTATTTTGTTTAAGAGGCCCCTTATATTTTGATGAAAGAAAGAGATGCCTTCCTCTTGCTTTTTCATTCTATTAGTGCTGTTACCTGACTGAGAATCCATTGGAGTCTGCCTTGAGACAGGAGAGAGGAGACACCTGACACTACCTACTGTTGTCCCTTCTTTTTCTTCAGGCCCACACATAAAAAATCGTTGAGATGAGAAGGAGGCTCAGCATTTCTTCTGTCCAACAGCCTTCTATTTGTTGTTGTTGATGGTGGTGCTATTTCTGACACTTCAAATGTTGGTTCTACCACTACTGTTGTGTTTCCTTGTGAACTTGGAGTCTTCTCGTTTTTGTTATTTTCGTCTAAAATAATACTTGGCTGATGAGGAACAGTAGTTCTTTTGTTGTTGAAATAGATGTCCACTGTTCTTTCTGTTAAAATTTGGTCTTTTTTTACATGTTTTGCTGCTGATGATGAAGTTTCTAATGAATTATTTTGAAGTGTATTAGTAATGGAGTCAGGCGATGGCAATGCAATTATCGTTTTGGTTTTGAATTTGTTTTGGTGGTTTTTTATTACCCTGGTTATCAGGCTTGTCAGATATTCTTTCCCCAAGCCATTCAGGTGAAGTCCGTGTTGCGTGTGAAATCTACGTCCAATACTGCTTATATCAACGCATTTCACGTTTTTAAAATGTTTGCAGATTTTTGCAAACTGACTGTTGGCACTTTCTATTTCCCTGTTAACACATGACCATCTTACAAGATCATAGCGATGCGGAATATTGACAAGTATTACGTTAGTGTGAGTGAGGTTCCTCAGACACTGTTTAAGATCGCGCGTTGCACTCAATGTTTCATTTTTGTAGACATCGTTTGCGCCTCCCATAAGTACAACGAAGTCTTTATCATGCAGATTTTTTGCCTCTGCGGATTCGGTCATTTTTTTAATTTCGCTAAGTGGGGCTCCCGGTTTCACTATACCACACGAAAATGTTTCAGTTGTTTCTTTTAGTTTACTAGGAAGTCCACGACCATGGCTGTCTGAAAACACAAACAGTTTCCTGTTATTGGAGTTCACAATTTGCGAATCGTTTTGAATTGTTTTATCACACACTTCGACACAATTTTTGGTCGGCACATTTATATTGACCTCCTTCACAGTTGTTTGCGTCAGTAAATTTTCTTGTCTTACCTTATTCCCCAAAGTGCCATTTTGCTTTTCCCAACGTTCATGCGAACTGTAAGTTGCATTTTCACTATCGGCGATCGAAAGTACTTGAAATGTGTTTTCGTGCACAAAGCTTGCGTAACTTTCGCAGGTTTTCCGAATTTGCACTTTGGACTTGCTGTTTTTGCACTTTACATTTGACCACTTTTCCGTAACGGACGAACTATCTCGCACAAGTTTTAGCGTGTTCAGTTCACTATTTTCTTGTTGTATTTTCGAAATGTCCGTTTTCAAACTGCCGATTATGAACTGTAAGCTCGTTATGCGTTCATTCAGTTTCTTGATTTCGTCTTTACAATTTTCACACGATTTCTTTTTTACGGCAAAATTTAAGTTTTTCTGGAAGGACACTTGCTTAACTTTTACTGTAGCCGCCATCATGAAAGGTGGCGTCTAGCGCAGGTCGACCCTTAATCTATGATGTTACAACTGGTCGAAATGTGATTTACAGGTAGGGTCAGTAATTGCGAAAGGTTGTCACTATAGCCGGTATCAGTTATCTGATGTGCACTTGTCCATGTTTACACATACCTGATCAAGGGGAGAGGCACTAGTTTTTGTTACATGTGTTGGAGAGCTAACAGTCAGACAAAGATTGTAGACTTTTACAATATTTAAAAACGTTTCACTATGAGAGCTATGGCTCAGAAAGTCGATATTAAAATCACCACATAGTACCACTATTTTCCCAGTTGTCTTAAGTTTGCCTAAAGCAAGGTCCAATTTTTTGAAAAAAAAAAAAAAAAAAAAAAGCACTTCACTTGCTAACAGGGGATCTACACACATATAAAATAATAGTTTTTTCAGACATCAACTCAACAGCTGAGATTTCAAAGTCTCTTTCACAACCAAGTTTGCAAACTCTTATAATATATATTTTCTTTTACATGTATACAAGTTCCCCCACGTTTTGATTCCAGTCTACAAAAGCAGTTTGCAAGGTTAAAATGCAATATTTTTAAGTACTGAAAATACTCATTTTGTAACCAATGCTCACAAAAACATAACACTGAAACATCTTTCAATTCATTATTGAGGAGTATATTTATTTAATCAACTTTGTTTGTTAATGACTGTACGTTCTCGTGTACAATCTTCGGTGTGTATTTGCAATTTAACTCTGCATCACATTTTTTTGTGGTACAGTCTACTTCCCTAAAAAATGTCTTTCGCTCTTTTTATAAGACATTGCATCTTTCTTTATGACCCATTTGTCCAAATTACTTTGGACTGCTTCTATATTATGCCTATTGTGACTCAAATTTGCTAAATGACAGATTTCTTCAACCAAAAATTGTTTCCCACTGTGATTTAAATGAACCGGGGAGCCATACGATCGGCCCCTCGGGAAGTCTTTCGCTGGCTGCCAGACTTGGGGATGATCTCTCACATGACTACGGTTGAGGGGTCAACCTCAGTGCAGGTAGTTCCCGGGGCGGCCACAGCAGTGGACTGCGGACGACATGTGGGACGTGCTCGATGTCCCTCGCATCCCCGCATCCGACCCCCCCCCCCCCCCCCCCGCCACCCCCTCAGTGATGCTCGTTTGTCAGCAGCCTCAAGCTGTGTGTTGGAAGCCGCATGGAGCTGTGAGTTATGGGTCACCAACTCAGCTCGTATCTGTACACAGGAATCACAGCTCCCATCCATTACTGAAGAAGCTCCTGTTTTAAGCTCGCAAAAATATGCAACAAATGAACGGTGTAATTGCCTTATTAGCAGCAGGAACTCGAAGTGCTTTGTCTCTGACGGTCTAACCGACACTGATCAATCAAGGAATCACATACTGTACAAGGAGATCTCGATAACGTGCAAACGTCGTTGTAAACCTGATAGGCCCTCTGGGCGTATTCTCTTCAAAGAAGAACAGACCTAGAATAAATGTGCTTGTGAACCAGTATCAGACAGTTGCACAAGACGATGCAATGGCTCTTCGTGCACAACACGTGATTTAACAGTACCCCTAATTCGGCAGCTCTGTGTATACACCGCACCTTGTATTGTAAAACGTTCCTCGTTACTTCACAAAAGTAGCCTGGCCACATGGCATCAACTTCGATCCGTGCCAGAAGCCGAAGAGCAGATTCAGAACGTTGCTGTTGATCATGAGGCTTCAGTTGCTGCACAGATATCGATTAAAATAGACGGCAATCGTTACCATTCTGTTGACTGTGGGACAGAGAATTCTCGTGACACTAAATGAGCTTTAGCAATACCTTGGCGACTTGCTCCATAATCAGTTACAGCAACAGCAACCTCGTCAATACCTACCTCCGGGATAGGACGCATTCCTCCTCCAGGTGCCACACCAAGCTCATCCGTGTTTTGGAATTTCGTCATCAACTACTTTAAACCACTTAATGATTTCGGACCTCTCCTCAGACCTTCCTCAGACCTCCTCAGACTCTCTCAATGCAACACTGTAATTGTTGCCGTTCACTTAAAACAGTTTCACTAATACCGCATGGTCTCTCTTTTTGATACCCATAACTCACGTTATGGCTTGTTAAGTGACAGTGTGGATGTCATATTATCATACAAGCATTATACAGCGCCAGATTGGCACCTGGTGGTCACAGAAGGAAATAATTCGTTATCCAGCGTGAATTGGTTTCGCATAACGCACTAGCATATCTACCTAGTTTCGTTGCCATGCGATAATTACAGCCCACACTGAATCTCCGTAAGTAGCTGTATTTTAATTATAACCACCTGGCATTTCAATAACTGTATTCCTTTAAAGTTTTTACCCTCTACAGTTCTCTACAGTACCATGGAAGTTATTTCCTCATTTCTTAACGCTTGTCCTGGTGTCCTGTCCCTTCTTCTTGTCGGTGTTTTCCATGTGTTTCTTTTCTCGTCGATTCTGCGGAGAACCTACTCATTTCTTATTAGTTAACCTTATTTTCAACATCCCTCTATAGCACCACGTTTCCAACTCTTCAATTCTCTTCTGTTCCGGTTTTATCACCAATTCATGCATCACTTCCATGGAATGCTGTGCTCCAAACGTAAATTATGAAAGATTTCTTCTCCAAATTAAGGCCTATTTCTTTTAATAGTAAGCTTCTTTTGGCTGCGAGTGCCCTCTTTACCAGTGATTCTGCTTTTTATGTCCTCTTTGTTCCATCCGCTATGTGTTATTTTGTTTCCCTGGTAACAGAATTCCTTCATTTGGTCTTTCCCCGTTTCTCTCCTGTTTAGTCTCAGTACATATTCTATGCTCGGTAGATAGTTGATTCGATTCAGTATGTCTTGGAAGAATGTCCTGCAATTCTTCCTCACTCTCACCGAGATTAGCAATATCACCAGCAGATGTTATCACTGATAGACTCTCAACGATAATTTTCATCCCACTCCTGAAACTTTCTTTTATTTCTGTCTTGCTTCTCCTAGTTATCGATTGAACAGTAAGGGCGAAAGATGGCATGACTGTCATAAATCATTTTTAATCCGACCACTTCGTTCTTTTGCTCTTGGTTCTTGTATATGTTGCATATTAGCCGTCTTTCGAATGACATTTTTCCGAAAGTCTGGTGGTATGTCTCCGGACTCATAGACCCTACAAACCAGTTACAACAGTCGTTTGATTGCTACATCCACCTATAATTCTCGAAGTTCCGAAGGAATGTTAACTATGTCTTCCGAGTTATTTGATAGCAAGACTGTAGTGGCACGAATTAGCGACCGAACACGGCACCAGAATTTCCCTGTCATCTTTGTCCGCGAGGTAATTATTAACAGCAGAATAACGCCATGAACACTCTGGGACCGTATTTTGGTCCTGTGGCGAGTGATTTACTTAGCAACGTGGATAAAATTATGTAGTCGAATAGTTTTGTAAGATGGCTTGGTGGAATCGATGAAGTATTGGCGTCCGTAAAGGGGAGGTTCAAAATGGCTCTGAGCACTATGGGACTCAACTGCTGAGGTCATTAGTCCCCTAGAACTTAGAACTAGTTAAACCTAACTAACCTAAGGACATCACAAACATCCATGCCCGAGGCAGGATTCGAACCTGCGACCGTAGCTGTCTTGCGGTTCCAGACTGCAGCGCCTTTAACCGCACGGCCACTTCGGCCGGCTCCGTTAGGGGGAGGAGGTAGGGGTTTGGAGGGGGGAAGGGTAGGATGGGGCGGCAATAGGGAGCAGATTTTTTTTTTTTCATTGCATTACTGAATTTCAGATATTTCAAAAAATTATTGTCTTTGAGTTTATTAAACTGGTGATGTAGCATTTCCGAGCACTACTGGAGATGCTGTGTCCTTAGGAATCACTTGGTTTGCCTTTACAAAGAAGTTTCAGGCTTGAGCACAATATTTAGAGTGGGCAGCTGCCAGCCAACCTCCCGTGAGCCATCGAGGCCTTCCCCCATTCCACAATTATAAGCGCGCTCTGCGTATTCCGACCGTACCTTAAGGTAGTGGTGACAAACGGACTACGCTGCCTGGCGAGCAGCGTCATCAAGGTGGATTTGCGGAACAGCTGACCTCAGGGTTGCCACCCGCCATGACCATCGGCGTATTCTGTCGTCTTCTTTCAGAGCAAACCGTAGAAATGATGGGCGTCTGCGCATTATTCAACTGGTTCCCGCTGTCACGGTTCATCTGATTTTCCGCCGTGCGTACTTACACGGATTCTTTAATATGGGAGTTCCAACGTACATAATTGAATGTCCGGTGGAAATACAAAGTTCACCGGTAGTAGACTTGGTTGGCTGCAAAAGGCAAGCCCAGGGTCAATGTAGCTGCAGCGCTCTTCCACTGTACGCTTGGTGTGACCTGTGTAAGCCATGCCACAAAGTATTTTGTAAATTGTAGCTATCTGCAATAGCTAGAGATCTATAATCTTAGATCGTGAGCAGAAAATCTCTTTAACCTGTAATTTCCGGAATGTTCTGGCCACCTTGAACGAACAATTGCCAACAAACCGGAGATATGTTAGGGATTCTTCTTCATCCATTTCTTGGTTTCTGGTTCTACAGAAGTGCCCTGTTAGTCTGCTGGGTGGCACATCTACTTTCTCTGAACGCTTTATTTAGGTGCGCGAGCTCTTTGGGCAAACTACTGTCTGGCACCGTGGCTGTATGAGCATCGTGTCCAAGTACTTTAAGCACACACATAGTTCGCGGCTGGTGATGACAACTGAGTGATTTTAAAGCATTCCACATGATGTCACTCTATAAAAGTATCGTCCACATACCTCCAAAATATATAATGGCGTGTGACGAGCGCCTCCCGTCGGGTAGACCGCTCGCCTGGTGCAAGTCTTTCGATTTGACGCCTCTTCGGCGACTTGCGCGTCGATGGGGATGAAATGATGATGATTAGGACAACACAACACCTAGTTCCTGAGCGGAGAAAATCTCTGAACCAGCCGGGAATCGAACCCGCGCTCTTAGGATTGACAGTCTGTCGTGCTGACGACTCAGCTACCGGTGGCGGACACCTCCAAAACAAAGGACCGTTGATTCTAACGCTCTCTCCTCCAAGATCTCCATGCAAAAAGTTGTCCACGCGGGGAGAAATACCCCTGGGTATGTTGAAAAAGTCTTGGCTTAACACGAAATAGGTTGAAGAAAGAGCGTGCCGAAACAATGCAGTGATGGCGATCTGAAATTTGCTACCAATTAATGCCAAAGACTCTGCGAGACAGAGCCTTGTAAGAAATTGGTCAGATGCGGGGAGCACTCGCTCACTGAGGGTTCTGTGCAAACTCACGTATGTATACAACAGTTCATCTATCCCGAGAGTAGAGAATTTAGATTTTTGCCTGTTACCGACATTGATACTGGCAAGACATCAGTCCTGGAAATTTCAAGACTTACGAGAACGTAAGAATGAGAGAGGTAAGCCGGTTCGAGTCTTGGTGGGAGAAACTTTCACTGCCCTTATTTGGCCTACGTTGGGAGGATAGGTGATGGCGCCAATGCCTCGGATTAAATTCCGTACCACTCCGCAGTGCGTCCTGAAGCGATGGCATGGGACACTCTTGATGGTGATCCGTCCGTCGAAGGTGGACGTTAAGTTCCGCAGCCTTCTTGGTTATTTTCGAGAGTAGGCTATGTGCTGGCACCGGGTTTCACACTCTCCCTTCTCTCATCGCCATTACAACACATACATAACACTACACTACACACATATTTATGACACTCATCTACAGTCTGCAAATACAAGCCGGCCGTTGTGACCGAGCGGTTAGGCGCTTCAGTCCGGAACCGCGCTGCTGCTGCGGTCGCAGGTTCGAATCCTGCCTCGGGCATGGATGTGTATGATGTCCTTAGGTTAGTTAGGTTTAAGTAGTTCGAAGTTCTAGGGGACTGATGACCTCAGATGTTAAGTCCCATAGTGCTCAGAGCCATTTTTTGCAAATACAAATACGACTCACCTCTCACATATCTGCAAGGAAAGGAGCCAATGAGGGCAGAGGAAGAACGCACTTTCCGACAGCCTGCTGCAGCAACCCTGTGGGATATTCCTGCCAACAATGCCATACGACTTTTACATTTTTTGCGTGAACACCAGTTGTTCAGCGTACTGTGCAAGTAAGAATGACGTTGCCCCCAGTCATGTTTTTCCGTAGGTGAGTATTGGAAGGCTAGGTACTAGTTCCTTAGATCCCTAATGGAAAAGAGGTATTCTCAGTACATTATTTTCAATCTTCACCCGAGGATCATCACCATCATTGGAATCATCACGCACTAATCGCAACGCCTTGCTGATACAGCCATTCTTATTCTTCTCTTTCCATCCCTGCCTTTACCATTTTGTTATAGTTGCTGCAGTTTATTCTACTGATAACACTTAGTAAAATGGATGTTCTCGACCTGTCTCTTAATTTTTTCCAGGGTTTTTCCTGCTCTCTACTTAGGCGCCCAGTTAATTTAGTTTTTCTTTTCTGTGTCATTTTAATCAATGTCCTTTTCTCTTTAATATTGCCGTGTCCACCGTCACACATGGTACACTGCTGTAGGCACAGAGGGCAACACACGCAAGCCGGTCTCTAGCGTGGCGCCACACAGTTACGATCAGCTGCCAAACAGATGTCTCACGTAACAGGAACCTTATTATGTTTCCGACACACGACTTACAAATAGTCGATCCATCCGTCAATAGTTAGGTCTTACGCCATGCAGGGGGCTGATACTTGGAGCTACTAACTTCATCCAAATAATTCGCAGATGAAGTCTTCTGCCGACAGCCATACACCGTCTCTCAGTTCCATTTGCAGTCATCGAGGAGTCATTAGCAGCTATCAACAAGTATCGTCACACTGTCGCAATCATACCCGATTGTTGCAGTCTTTATCATCAACAGCCTGAACTTAGAACCTGGCACCGACAACAGTCCACAGTGAACAACGATAAGATTAGTTTGTCAACATTCACTGAGTTAGGTTAAACCAGTGTTCAAAACCTTTACATTAGTGCCATGCCTTCTCATCAAACCAAAGTTGAATATTTATAATGCACATTCTTTTAATAGACGATTGGTAATTGTTTCTCATGGTGTTGTCAACGTTATTAGTGTTTTAGTTTAGCATTGCCTTGTAACCAGAGAATTACAGTGTGCAAGCATGCCGTCTCGATACAGCAACAACTTTCTGTGGTTGGGGTTCGCCTCCTGCTACGTTTAACGACCGACAACATTCGCAGTGCTAATAGAGATTTGTTTAGGTGCTTCAGCCGTTCTGTGTTTTGCTTCTCCCAGCTAAATTACTATCACGCTGTAGTCTCAATAATTTAACACTGTCAACTGCTGTTTGTCATCATATTTGAGGTATACACTGGCGGGAAACCCCTCACAAGTTCTAAATCTCATGTAGTGTGTTTATTCAAAGTTTAACGACAAAGAACTGGCAAGGGAGCAATTACTAGTGTCCATGAAAATTCTTCCTAAGACATTACTTGAGTTGCAATTTACTGCAGTGTTCGTACCTTGTGGAAACAAAACAACCTTAACATCTGGTAATGTTAGAAATGAAAGGTCATTGATATATACAAGAAAAAAATTGGGGCCCTAACATGGAACGTTGTGGGACGCCACATGTAATTAGTTTTCAGTTGGATGATGCCTGATAGATTAATTCGTTTCTTTTTCCTAATGACACCCTTTCTTCCTTATCAGTGTTATAGATTTTGAAGCATTTTCCAGCAT
The DNA here is from genome assembly GCF_021461395.2 of Schistocerca americana. Taxonomy (NCBI): domain Eukaryota; kingdom Metazoa; phylum Arthropoda; class Insecta; order Orthoptera; family Acrididae; genus Schistocerca; species Schistocerca americana. Next base: position 653,288,512 of record NC_060119.1, on the reverse strand, counting down.
TGCCTGCTACACCATAATACTGTACACTTAGGTGACAAAAGTCATCGGATTTTCCACATGGGCAGATGGCGCTAGTATTGCGTACACAAGGTATAAAGGAGCAGTGCGTTGGCGAAGCTATAATTTGAATTTAGATGATTCATGTGAAAAGGTTTCCGACACGATTATGGCCGCAGTACGGGAATTGACAGACTCTGAATGCGGAATGGTAGTTGGTGCTAGACGCATGGGACATTCGATTCCGGAAATCATTGTTATTGTTGTTGTGGTCTTCAGTCCTGAGACTGGTTTGATGCAGCTCTCCATGCTACTCTATCCTGTGCAAGCTTCTTCATCTCCCAGTACGTACTGCAACCTACATCCTTCTGAATCTGTTTGGTGTATTCATCTCTTGGTCTCCCTCTACGATTTTTACCCTCCATGCTGCCCTCCAATACCAAATTGGTGATCCCTTGATGCCTCAGAATATGCTCTACCAACCGATCCCTTCTTCTAGTCAAGCTGTGCTACAAATTTCTCTTCTCTCCAATTCTATTCAATATCTTCTCATTAGTTATGCGATCTACCTATCTAATATTCAGCATTATTCTGTAGCACCACATTTCGAAAGCTTCTATTCTCTTCTTGTCTAAACTATTTATCGTCCATGTTTCACTTCCATACATGGCTACACTCCATGCCGCGCAGGATTAGCCGGGCGGTCTGGGGCGCTGCAGTCATGGACTGTGCGGCTGGTCCCGTTGGAGGTTCGAGTCCTCCCTCGGGCATGGGTGTGTGTGTTTGTCCTTAGGATAATTTAGGTCAAGTAGTGTGTAAGCTTAGGGACTGATGACCTTAGCAGTTAAGTCCCATAAGATTTCACACACATTTGAACATTTTTGCTACACTCCATACAAATACTTTCAGAAACGACTTCCTGACACTCAAATCTATACTCGATGTTAACCAATTTCTCTTCTGCAGAAACTTTTTCTTTGCCATTGCCAGTCTACATTTTATATCCTCTCTACTTCGGCCATCATCAGTTATTTTGCTTCCCAAATAGCAAAACTCATTTACTACTTTAACAGTCTCATTCCCTAATCTAATTCCTGCAGCATCACCCGATTTAATCCGACTACATTCCATTATCCTCGTTTTACTTTTGTTGATGTTCATCTTATATCCTCCTTTCAAGACACTGTCCATTCCCTTCAGCTTCTCTTCCAGGTCTTTTGCTGTCTCTGACAGAGTTGCAATGTCATCGGCGAACCTCAAAGTTTTTATTTCTGCTCCATGGATTTTAATTCCTACTCCGAATTTATCTTTTGTTTCCTTTACTGCTTTCTCAATATACAGATTGAATAACATCGGAGATAGGCTACAACCCTGTCTCACTCCCTTCCTAACCACTGCTCCCCTTTGATGCCCCTCGACTCTTATAACTGCCATCTGGTTTCTGTACAAATTGTAAATTGCCTTTCGTTTCCTATATTTTACCCCTGCCACCTTCAGAATTTGAAAGAGAGTATTCCAGTCAACTATGTCAAAAGCTTTCTCTAAGTCTACAAATGCTAGAAACGTAAGTTTGTCTTTCCTTAATCTATTTTCTAAGATCAGTCGTAGGGTCAGTATTGCCTCACGTGTTGTTACATTTCTACGGAATCCAAACTGATCTTCCCCGAGGTCGACTTCTACCAGTTTTTCCATTCGTCTGTAAAGAATTCGTGTTAGTATTTTGCAGCCGTGACTTATTAAACTGATAGTTCGCTAATTTTCACATCTGTCAACACCTGCTTTCTTCGAGATTGGAACTATTATATTCTTTTTGAAGTCTGAGGTTATTTCGCCTGTCTCATACATTTTGCTCACTAGATGGTAGAGTTTTGTTAGGCCTGGCTGTCCCAAGGCTGCTAATGGAATGTTGTCTACACTCGGGGCCTTGTTTAGACTTAGGTCTTTCAGTGCTCTATCAAACTCTTCACGCAGTAGCATATCTCCTATTTCATCGTCATCTACATTCTCTTCCATTTCCGTAATATTGTCCTCAAGAACATCGTCCTTGTATATACTCCTTCCGCCTTCCTGCTTTCCCTTCTTTCCTTAGAACTGGGTTTCCATCTGAGCTCTTGATATTAGAGAATTCAATATTCTGCTATCCACAGTGTCAAGAGTGCTCCGATAATACGACATTTCAGGCATTATCTCTCACCACGAACAACAGTGGCCGACAGCCTTCACTTAATGACCGAGAACAGCGGCGTTTGCATGGAGGTGTCAATGTTAAACAGACAGGCAACACTAAGTGAAATAACCACAGATATCAATGTGGTAAGTACAACGAACATATCCGGTAGGACAGTTCGGCTGAATTTGGTGTTAATGGGCTGCGACAGCAGACGGCAGAGGCGAGTGCCATTGTTAACTGTACATCATCGCCCGCAGTGACTGTTCTCGGCTCGTGACCATAACGGTTGAACCCTAGACTACTGGAAACCATGGCTTGGGCAGATGAGTACCGATTTCAGTTGGTAAGAGCTGATGGTAGGGTTCGAGTGTGGCGCAGACCCCCACGAAGCCGTGGACCCTAATTGTCAACAAGGCACTGTTGAAGCTGGTGGTGGCTCCATAATGGTGTGGGCTGTGTTTACATGGAATAGACTGGGGCCTCTGGCTGTTTGGCTATTTTGAGACAATTTGCGACAATTCATGGACTTCATGTCCAAAACAACGGTAGAATTTTTTCTATGGACGACAATGCGCCTTGCCATCAGGTCACAATTGTGCGCGATTGATTTGAAGAACATTCTGGATAATTCGAGTTAATTATTAGGCCACCCAGATCGCCCGACATGAATCCCACCGAGCATTCATGGGGCATAATCGAGAGGTTAGTTCGTGCACAAAGTGCTGCACCGGTATCTTTCGCATTTATGGACAACTATAGAGGCAGCATGGCTCAGTATTTGTGCAGGGGGCTTTCAACTACTTGTTTGAGTCCATGCCACGCCGAGTTGCTGCACTAAGCGGGCAGGAAGAGGGCGACACGACATTGGGATGTATCTCATGGCTTTTGTCACCTCAGTGTATTTATGTCAGTTGACTGATCCCAGTTGTGACTCAGTGATATTGTAGTCGTAGGATATATGTTCCTGCATTTTGTGGAGTACACAATCTCATGTTTATGAACACCTAAAACACCTTGCCAATCGATGTGCCAGATCGAAAACAGATCAAGAGCTGACAATATTTGTACTCTTTTTTCTGGTAGTATTTCACTATTGAAATCATTAACACAAAGTTTGTAGTTACTATTAATATTGTACGCTCCCAACGAACTTCCCTGGGGCACAGCTGAAGTTACTTGTAGATCCAGGATAACATGCTGCGACCTCCCGACCAAGACATCCTCAATTCGGCCATAAATTTCCTGTTATATCCTATATGACGATACTTTCGTTAAACTGGCGTTCGGTCATACTGAGTAATATGCTTTACCTTATTGTCCCGAACCATGATTTTCCGGGTGTCATGTGATTTTCCGGATGTCATGAGAGAAGAGCGAGAGTTTGTTTTTCGCCTGATATTTGTTTTGTAATCTGTGCTGCTTAGCTTGAACGAAATTGTGGTCAAGATATCTCAATACTTTTAGGATTTTAGGAGCAGAATATTTTCTACAACATCTGTATACCAATGATATTGAACTATAGATTAGTATATCACTTCTGTTACCTATCTTGTAAGGTGTGATCAATGCTTTTTTTCCAAATACATATTAGTATATATTTCTTACTAATAAGCACACGGCTAAAGATTCACGCCGGATATGTGGGTGTAAGTAAAAATAGAAAACATTCGTCGAGTGCCGACGTAATATGGAGGGATACAGATTGGCATGAAGCGAAAAGGAGGTACATGAAGTACTCTCCTGTGGTTGGGGCGTGTTCAAAAAGGTAAGAATTTTGGTTTAACCGAATTTATGTTAGTAACTTGACTGGGACTATTAACTAAGTTAAAATGAGGCAGGTAACTTAAGTAATAACCAGAAAGTAATATATATAATTTCTCCAGTGCTCTAATCATCTGGTGTGTCTTTTCGCTTAAGGACAGCAAGTATGCTAATAGACCGAACTGTGCGGATTTCGGATTTTTCTGTTGAATTTCTGGTAAAAGCAGAACAGAAGTTGAGAGATTTCATGGAGGTGGTACATCTGTCAGGAAGTTACAATTAAACTGGCGGTGTTCCGAGTGTTTCATTGCGGGCTGTGTACATCGCAGGACGTTGAAACATCGTACGTATGTTCGTTAATCGGTGCGCTCGTGGACAATGCTGAAAAAATAATTCCACTTTCTGCCGCCAGATGAAAATATGGTGCTGTTAGTCAAAGCAGTCAGAATGTGGTGTAGAAGTAGGAAAAGGGGGGGGGGGGGCGATCCAACATCTGATAACGTTGGCTCTGGCACGTTTATTAGGATATAGTCATACGTTACAACATGTGTTCAGTACCGTCTCCCGACTCAGCAACATGCTGCATCAGTAACACGGCATGGTCGACAGTTGCTCACAATATAACCAGTGTATATATTTTTATTTGTAGAACATCCACAACTGTTTTACAACATGTTCATCGTAAAAAAATCCACCACAATTGTAAAATACATTGTAGACTGAAATCCTGCACGACAGAAGTCGTTACACACTACTATGGTTTCAGGGTCATAGCCCCGTTATCACGTGTATCTGAAATCTGAAGTGCAACAACCGTTGTAACTTACTACATTAAGCAATTAAGAATTTAAAAAAAATTAAAGTCTGACATTTAGAAACTAATAAACAAATAACTACGTAGTAGGACATCTTGTCCACGCCCTAACAACTAACAGGGAAACACCTTAGATGGATTGTCCAAAGTGCGGCTGCAAGGAACTGCAACTTTCAACTGCGACCTGAGAAAATTCATCTTGTCCCAGAATTGCCACTAGAAATGCACGCAGTCTATAACAATAAAGTCACCATAGCACATTAGCTGGAGGTCACGCTCTGGACCATAGTTAAACTGAATAACGACCCTGCGCTGCAGAAAGCGCAAGTCAGCTTACAATCTGATTGGCAGTGGCTTTCAGCGGCGAGGGACGCCACACAGGAGGCCGTTCCTACGCACTGGCTGACGACAGCAGTGTACAAGAAAAGTGAGTTTCTCGAATTTCTTGCTGTAAAAAATACTGTATACAAAATAAATAAAGCTACCTCAAATCCTGGAGTCTGTTTTTCGGTAGAGATTCTCCTTTTCATATTAAAAAATTAAAAATCTCTTATTTCGGTTTTGTGCATTTTCTTCGCTGTAAAATACCTCATTCTATTTTGGAGAAACTAATTCGTACAAAAAATTGATTTTTGCATATATATTTTAGTCTCACATCACAGTTTCATGATGAAGTGTCTATTTTTTCGATATTAGTCGTGGTTAATGTGATACTTATTTTTCAAGAACTATGTAGCTTAAATTGTGAAGGGTTTGCAATAATAAATTTGGTCCCTGGCTGCCTTCGGTTTCGTTCATTTTACTTGATACGTTGCTGCGAACTAAATGTAGCTAACATATCGAAATTGTTTTCAAAGTTGTAACGAAAGCCATGTCTTATTACAGTATGGATGAAATAGAAGTGTTTTATTTGTGCGCGCCGGCGCCAAGTACGCTGCCTGAGCGTGCTGGGAGGAAAGTATGGCAGTCTGCAGCTTAGTTGTGAATATATCATGGAAATACACACATTTTTTTCAAATCTGTGATCGCTAATAATTACTTTACTTATTGCTAGAAGAAAATGATGATGAAGGAGAAGAAGACTTTGTACTGCAACAGCTGCTGCAACACACTCCACCTTTAAAACAAGGCTTGATAAAAATTTCTTTACGACACTTGTCTGTCGTCATCTATTAAATGAAGACATTTATTCTGTTGCGAATGGAGTTTTTCCACGTACGTGTCAACTACAAACAAAAGCATAGCATTCGCATTTTCACTTCAGGTAGAACATTCTACCCTTTTCAAGACAGCAAAGTAAGTCTGCATTAAAATTTGTCGTGTTTGCACAACTACATAAGAAATTATCGGAACTGTTTCAACACTTATTAAGCTGAATCTGTTGTAGCCACGGAGACATACCCTCTAGTATCTCATAAGGCAATTAACTGCAGAACAATCTAAGTCACATTTTCAGTAAAGGGCAGTTTCGTAGACTACTACAGAATTAAATTCGAATAAATGAATACTTTTAAAGGAAACAGAAACAAGAGACACCTATGCAATACTACATCCAAGATCGAATTTTTTTGTGTTATCCATAGATAAATCTATATCTACATCTATACTCTGCAAACCACTGAAGTGCATGGCAGTGTGTGTGTTCTACTGTACCAGATGTGAGGGTTTTTCCCGTTCCATCCACGCAAGGAGTGCGGGAAGAATATTTAAATGCTTCTGCACGTCCTGTTTTTGGTTGATTTGGGGCAGAGAATCAAACAGCGAGGTCATAGGTCCCATCGGATTAGGGAAGGACGGGGAAGGAAGTCGGCCTTCCCCTTGCTACGGAACCATCACGGCATTTGCCTGAAGCGATTTAGGGAAATCACGGAAAACCTAAATCAGGATGGCTGAACGCGGGTTTGATCCATCGTCCTCCCGAACGCGAGTCCAGTGTGCGCACGAGCTGTAATTAATCTAACATTGTCTTCATGACTCCTATGGACCCCCAGGGGACTCGCCACTCTTTGGCGGGTACGAGTTTGGCTACCAACGGGCCCCAGCCTTTGCAGCATTTTTTCACTTTCGTGCTTCATGTCTATCCTCTTGATAATCTTTTTCCCCTCCCTTGGGGAACAACATGTCTGGGGTGTTCTTGGGGATGTCCTGCATTCTGTCGCTGATGTAAGAAGTCTCACCTTTGTTTTTCGCTCCCTTTTCCTTTCTTTATTTCCCTTCTCCTCTCGTTCCTCCGCTTTGGCATTTGATGTTCTTCTTTTTCTTCTTCCTCCCTGTGCGCTCCTGAAGGCCGACGCATAACAGGTGACTGGCAGCCCCGGGTCGACAGCTAGGGTTCGTACCTACCCCTTCGTACAGGCCAGGCCCAGGGAGGAGTGATTGCCTTAGCTGCAACCTTCCCAAACTGCCGATTCGTCTCTCTGTCAAGTTTTCGGGTAGTGTGACCTGAGGTGTGAACTATCACCTAAGGCAGGTGCACCCCCTTGTGGAGGGAGCCCCCAGTTGGAAGAAGCGCGCCATTGGAGATGCTGGCAATCATTGGGCATTTCCTCACGAAGAGTCAAATGGTTCAAATGGCTCTGAGCACTATGGGACTTAACTGCTGTTGTCATCAGTCCCCTAGAACTTAGAACTACTTAAACCTAACTAATCAAAGGACAACACACACATCCATGCCCGAGGCAGGATTCGAACCTGCGACCGGAGCGGTCGGGCGGTTCCAGACTGGAGCGCCTAGAACCGCTCGGCCACTCCGGCCGGCACGAAGAGTCAATCATCTTCCCACTCAGCATCTACAAAACGTAAACGTAATGAGGCTAATGATTTAAAGACCCTTCCTATTGCACCACGGTTCCTTGGGGTCTCACATACTGAAGACGGTCAGTCTTTCGCCACGGTAAATCCGTTTATTATTCAGAAAGGTGTTGATGCAATTGCCGGACCTGTGAAATCCTGCTCTCGTTTACGGAATGGCACTTTGCTTTTGGAGACCACTTCTTATTCTCAAGCACAGCAATTGCTTACAGCCTCGTTTCTCCACAGTTACCCTGTTCGTGTCGAGGCCATCGAACTTTGAATTCTTCTTGTCATGTAATTTATATCAGGCTGCTCGACGGTCTAACCGAGGCTGTAATCCAGTCTTACCTCTCTGATAAGAGGTGTCATTGCCATACATCGTGTAATGAAAAAGGTAGCTTCCTCCTTAGAACCCACCCGCACTCTCTTTCTCACCTTTGATAGAGTGGTGCTTCCATCCAAGATCAAAGCAGGCTATGAAATGATCACAGTCTGTCCGTCCATTCTGAACCCGATGCGCTGCTACCAGTGTCATAGTTTCAACCACACTAGAACGTCTTGTCGACACCCAACCAAACCTGTCACCTGTGGTAGGAATGTGCACGAGGGCAATTGTCCACCTCCATCTCCTCGCTGTAAACTGCAATGGCGGCTATGCTCTGGATTGTCCCATATATCTTGATGATTGGACTATTCAGGAGATCCAGGTAAAGGAAAAAGGGCCTACACAGTTGCTCACAAGTTACTGGCTAGTCGCAAACCCTGCTTTCTCCAGTTTGCTACCTATAGTTCTGCTCTTGTTACCCCTAGATCCATGAAAGACATGGCTACGTAGACATGCGATCTCCAATTCAGCTCTGAGGTTGTGAAATCGCCCAGTGTGAAGGTAGCATTGCCATCCCCCTGTCCCGCTGTGCAACAAGCCGTCAAACTCTCGCCTCAAGGGGTAAATTCACTAGCTACACAACCAGTAGGCCGGAACGGAAAGAAGGAGTATTCCTGTGAAGGCTTCCTCTGTCCCTCCAGTCAAACGACACCTGAGTCATCCTCTAACCGGAAAGGCTCGGAGAAGTCGACCAAAGACAATCGAACTTCTCCTTTGCCAACTTGAAGATCTTCTTTGATGATGTCGCCACAAGATACCTTAGCCCGGCCGGCCTCCGTGTCGCCAGTGCGTACCAACAACCATTTTTCAGCGTTGGATTTTACAGATTGACCGCACAAACAAGCTGATGCTTCTGTGGACCCCATGGTGCAGGATCCTCCTGCTTCTGTGGCCTGTAATCTGACTCTACCGCGGCTGTCACTCGGCAGCCGCCGAGGTGACACCCCTACATCTCTTCCTCATCCAATGGAACGTTCTCGGCTTTTGGTCCCACAAAGAGGTTTTACGGCTGCTTTTAGCATCGCAGCGTCCCCTTGTACTCTGCCTTCAGGAAACGAATTTGCGCCCTCACGACCGCTTTGAGCTTTCACGTTTCTTACTTATTCGTTTTGACATTCCCCCTGAGGTCGATATGCCATCTCATGGGGGGCGTCATGCTGCTCATACAGGATGACATTCATAGTCAACCCATCTCGCTGACTACCAATCTTCAAGCTGTTGCAGTTCGCCTTTTCCTTCCCAACCTGATTTTTTCCCTCTGTACCATTTATGTCCCTCCGTCATTCACTGTCACCAGGGCAGACTTCCTTCAGCTTATTGGTCAGCTACCTCCCCCATTTTTGCTACTCGGTGACTTTAATGCACATCACCCCTTTGGGGTAGTCCCAGGACCTGTCACAGAGGCGCCATCTTGGCTGACCTTCTTAACCAACTTAACCTCTTCTGCCTTAACACCAGAGCAACCACATTCCTTTCCAATTCCTCACACCCCTATTCCCATTTGGACTTATCCTTTTGCACTGGCCAGCTTGCTCCTCGTCTTGAGTGGTCTGTTCTTTCTGACACCTACCCGAGCGACCATTTCCCATGTTCTATCCGTTTGCTGACTCCTACCCCACTCGTGTGCACTCCCAAATAGCAGCTTGTTAAGGCTGACTGGCAGTTTTCTGCTCCCTGGCGACCTTCGAAGAACAAGATTTCCCCAGTTGTGATGATCAGGTGGAATACGTCACAAACGTTGCCCTTACTCCTGCAGTACATTCCATTCCCCACAATTCCTCCTTACCACGTCATGTCCCAGTCCCTTGGTGGACTGAGGCATACCGCAATGGAACTCGTGCACGGAGAAGTGCTCTCCGCGTTTTTAACCGCCATCCTACAATGGCAAACTGCATTAGTCGTCGCGTTCTTTGGGATAGCAAAAGAGCTAGCTGGATTTCATTCACTAGTTATTTTAACAGTTCCACCCCTTCCTTTGTCTTGTAGGCCAACCTCCGATGGCTCTCTGGGACCAAGATCCATTCCCCAATTTCCAGCCTGACAGTAGCTGATGACGTCATTGTAGACCCTACTGCTATCTCCAACACCTCGGGCCGCCATTGTGCGGAAGTTGCAAGCTCTTCTCGCTATCACCCTGCCGTCCTCCATCGGAACTAGTGGAGGAGGCTCCGGCGATACCCATCTCTTCTCCGAATCGTAAGTGCTACATTGCCGCCTTTACTATGAGGGAGCTATACCATACTCCCCCCAGGACCAGACACCATCCACATTCAGTTGTTGCAGCACATTTCTCTTGCGGGCAAGCACTTTCTGTTTAAACTCATACAACCGCATCTGGGCAGGGGGCACATTTCCCGGACGCTGGCGTGAAGCCACCGTCTTCCCATACCTAAGCCCGGTAAGGACAAAAACCTTCCTTCTAGCTACCATTCCACGCACCAGATGCGTGGAACGTATGATTCATGCCCGGCTGGTATGGTGGCTCGAGTCTCGCAATGTACTGACGAATGCACAGTGTGAATTTGGAGCGTAGCGTTCTGCAGTTGACCATCTCATTACTTTGTCCACCCATGTCATGAACGGTTTTTTGCGGAAATCCCAGACTGCGGCCGTGTTTTTCTACTTGGAGAAGGCCTACGACACCTGCTGAATAACTGGTATTCTCCATACGCTTTACACATGGGGCTTCCATGGCTGCTTCCCCTGTTTCCTTCAGACATTTTTAAAAGACCGAGTTTTCAAAGTGGTTCTGCCTTGTTGGACACCTCTACCCAGGAAAACGGTGTGCCTCAGGGTTCCGTCCTGAGCGTCGTCCTCTTTGCTATCAACATTTAACCGTATAATGGCCTGTCTCCCGCCGGGCATCACTGGCTCCCTTTTTGTTGACGATTTCGCTTTTCCACTGACAAAACCGCCTATATGAATTTCTGGCGGTGCGAATGGTTCCTCCCACCATCTTTACATCTTGAGCCTGTTGCCCTTCCGTTCGTTGAAACTATAAATGGGGCTCATGCTCGATAGGAAACTCTCTTAGTCCTCCTATGTGTCTTACCTAGCAGCCTGCTGTACTCAGTTCCTCAATGTCCTACGTGTCCTCAATGGCACTTCCTGGGGTGCCGATCAAACCACCCTCCTCTATTTGTACCAGTCCCTTGTGCGTTCGAAACTCGACTATGGGTGCTTTGATTATGTGTCTGCACATCCATACCTCATAAGTCGTCTCAACACTATCCACCATCGTGGCATCCATTTGGCCATGGGCGCCTTTTACACCAGCCCAGTTGAGAGTCTGTATGCTGAAGCTGCTGAACTACAACTGTCCTACTGCCGTGACTTTCTCCTCAGCAGGTATGCATGCCGTTTGTCTGCCATGCGTGGCCACCCATCCTATGCCTCCTTCTTCGATGGTTCGTTTGATCGTCAGTATGGGGTGCGTTCCTCTTCTCTGCTGCCTCCTGGAATGCAATTTCGGCACTTGCTACTCTGCTTAACTTTACACTACCTGCAACTTTTCCGGTGAGTGTAAACTCTTCACCACCTTGGCTTCGTGCAGCGGCCCATGGTAACTTTGGCCTTCATTCGCTTGCTAAGGACACTACTCCAGCCTCAGTCCGTCGCCTTCAATTTCACGGCCTTTGCTTGGAAGTTCCCGATAGTACCTTTGTATACACTGCCGCCTCTCGGACTGACCGTGTGGTCGGGTGTGCCTTTGTCATTGGCACCCGTGTCTTTCGATGTCGGCTTAGTATTTACAACCGAGCTCTTCGCCCTGTATCAGGCCATGGAGTACATCCAGAAACACAGCCTTTTCAGTTGTGTCCTCTGCTCAGACTCACTCAGTGCCCTTCAAAGTCTACGTGCGCTGTACACCGCCCATCCCTTAGTGCATCGCCGGCCGCTGTGACGGAGCTGTTCTAGGCACTTCAGTCCGGAACCTCGTGGCTACTACGGTCGCAGGCCGCGAGGTTCGACTCCTCCCTCGGGCATGGATGTGTGTGTGATGTCCTTAGGTTAGTTAAGTTTAAGTAGTTCTAAGTCATGCAATTTGGGTGCTTAGATCCTGAGAAATCAGTACCCAGAACAACCACCTCTGGCTGTAATAACGGCCTTGATACGCCTGGGCATTGAGTCAAACAGAGCCTGGATGGCACGTACAGGTACAGCTGCCCATACAGCTTCAACACGATACCACAGTTCATCAAGAGTAGTGACTGGCGTACTGTGACGAGCGAGTTGCTCGGCCACCATTGACGAGATGTTTTCAGTTGGTGAGAGATCTGGAGAATGTGCTGGCCAGGGCAGCAGTCGAACATTTTCTGTATCCAGAAACGCCCATACAGGACCTGCAACATGCGGTTGTGCATTATCCTGTTGATATATAGGGTTTCGCAGAGATCGAATGAAGGGTAGAGCCACGGGTCATAACACATCTGAAATGTAACATCCACTGTTCAAAGTGCCTTCAATGCGAAAAAGAGGTGACCGAGATGTGTAACCAATGGCACCCTATACCATCACGCCGGGTGATACGCCAGTATGGGGATGACGAATACACGCTTCCAATGTGCATTCACCGCGATGTCGCCAGACACGGATGCGACCATCATGATGCTGTAAACAGAACCTGGATTCATCCGAAAAAATGACGTTTTGCTATTCGTGCACCCAGGTTCGTCGTTGAGTACACCATCGCAGGCGCTCCTGTCTGTGATGCAGCGTCAAGGGTAACCGCAGCCACGGTCTCCGAGCTGATAGTCCATGCTGCTGCAAACGTCGTCGAACTGTTCGTGCAGATGGTTGTTGTCTTGCAAACGTCCCCATCTGTTGACTCAGGGAACGAGACGTGGCTGCACGATCCGTTCGTTACAGCCATGCGGATAAGATGCCTGTCATCTCGACTGCTGCTGATACGAGGCCGTTGAGATCCAGCACGGCGTTCCGCATTACCCTCCTGAACCCACTGATTCCATATTCTGCTAACGGTCATTGGATCTCGACCAACGCAAGCAAGAATGTCGCGATACGATAAACCGCAATCGCGATAGGCTACAATCCGAGCTTTATCAAAGTCGGAAACGTGATGGTACGCATTTCTCCTCCTTACACGAGGCATCACAACAACGTTTCACCAGGCAACGCCGGTCAACTGGTGTTTGTGAGCCGGCTGAAGTGGCCGTGCGGTTAAAGGCGCTGCAGTCTGGAACCGCAAGACCGCTACGGTCGCAGGTTCGAATCCTGCCTCGGGCATGGATGTTTGTGATGTCCTTAGGTTAGTTAGGTTTAACTAGTTCTAAGTTCTAGGGGACTAATGACCACAGCAGTTGAGTCCCATAGTGCTCAGAGCCATTTTTTTGGTGTTTGTGTATGAGAAATCGGTTGGAAACTTTCGTCATGTCAGCACGTTGTAAGTGTCGCCACCGGCACCAACCTTGTGTGAATGCTCTGAAAAGCTAATCACTTGCATATCACAGCATCTTCTTCCCGTCGGTTAAATTTCGCGTCTCTAGTACGTCATCTTCGTGGTGTAGCAGTTTTAATGGCCAGTAGTGTAATCACGGATTGTATTAGCGACTCTACGAATTTATTTTTGAGCTCTAGAGGAAATAATGTTTTGTGTTTATATAGTATTTGGACCACTCTGTAGTGGCACCTCTATAGGGGGTGGTGCATGGAAGTTGATGCTGTAGATGGTGGGGAGCCAGTGGAAACGCTGTGGACAACTTTACAATGTAACTTGATTGTATTTTCAATTCAACATGAAGCAGGACGCCTCTCCTTGTAAGCTCTGGACGGTGCAGCTGGCGTTGGCTGCTAGGACGGCGCCCGCCGGCGAAGGCCACGATACGAACCAGTTGCGACAGTAGTGCTTCCCGGAGGACCAACAAGCCAGACGGCGGCCCCACTACTCTTTGCTCTTTGGTGGCGGGCGCGCCTGTGCGCGGGTCTCGACACGCGTCCCTCGGAGAGGCAGCGAATGGCGGCTGGCGTTGTGACGCCAAGTTCCTCCTTGGGCGTCAGCGTCGGTGGCAGCAAGCACGGAGGCAGGCCGGCGGGGCTGCGACACAAAGTCCCGCGAAGGACCGAGTGCGGCGGCAGACGCAGTTTGGTCTCGGACCGGAGACTGTGCTGGCGCTGCACGGTCGCCTCTGTCGGGCGTCGTGGTGCGGCTACTCAGTGACGACCAAATCCCCGAATCGAATGATGTCCTGTCCTCAAATTCAGCCTCGTTCATACTCCTTTATTGCCCATTTGTTTGTCTAAAACCTCGTGTCTCCATAACAAAGAGACTCACACGAGTGTGATGGCAACGACCCGCTTACTACATCGTTTTTGGCTGCGAGGGGCAGCTTACCGCTGCACTCAGTTATCCTCATTTCGCAACCCACTTGCACATCTGTTATTGTTCCCTAAATATCGACATAGCATAGCTGAAGGCCAGCGCTGTTACCGCAATACTCTGTGGCGGCCTCCATGCTACTCTCAGCAACTTACACTAACGATTTAATACTTTTACCCGAAATATTAGGTAACGCCACTACATAGCCTCCCCTCCATGGAGAGGACCCAGTATCTCGGGTCTTACTCTGACCCATTACTCTGCTTTGATTACAACTATACCCTTTATCTGTACAGCCGGCCGCGGTGGCCGAGCGGTTCTAGGCGCTACAGTTTGGAACCGCGCGACCGCTACGGTCGCAGGTTCGAATCCTGCCTTCGGCATGGATGTGTGTGATGTCCTTAGGTTAGTTAGGTTTAAGTAGTTCTAAGTTCTAGGGGACTGATGACCTCATAAGTTATGTCCCATAGTGCTCAGAGCCATTTGAACCATTTTTTATCTGTATAGTTACCCCAATCTGTCTGTTCCTAACTATTACATAAGTACTATATCAAGTAAGTCCATCTATCCGTCATCTTTTGCTCTGAGAATCCAATCTACTGGAACTGTATTACCTCTGAATCGGGTTTCGTCACGTTACGTTGACTCAAATATAAAGAAAAGCTAGGCAGAGCAAAATCAGAATCTCCATGGTGCTAGTAAGTGCGACACTTAAGCTCACTGTTACTTGACGTCTCCTATTTCGATACTGCTCTACGTGCTGTAGCGTTTGTTCCAGAGTTATCCGCCCTTCTTGGGCTGCTATCATTTGGCTTAAGGAGTGGTCCAGACCTGGCTCCCAAGTATCGTTCAGAAAGGTAAGATTATCTTTGGAAAAGATCCCTAGTGGTCGTCTGGTCAGTACAGCTGTGGCTGTGTCACTAATTAGTAGTCTGCTCCTTCACAACCCCAAATGTTTTGCCCCTGTGAATTTCCCTTGCTCATAACAACCCCTAGCCCGCCCGGTTAGTCATGCGGTCTAACTCACGGCTTTGGTCTAACTCACGGTTTTCCGGATTGTGAAGGAGCGCCTTGTCCCCGACACAAATCCGCCCGGCGGACTTGTGCTGAGATCCGGTGAGCTGGCCAGTCTGTGGATGGCTTTTAGACGGTTTTCCATCTGCCTCGGCGAATGCGGACTGGTTCCCCTTATTCTGCCTTAGCTGTCGGCAATTGCTGCACAAACAAGTTCTCCATGTACACGTACACCACCATTACTCTACAATGCACACATAGGGGCTACACTTGTCTGGTATGAGACATTCCCTGGGGGGGTCCAACCAGGGCCAAACCGAACAATAACCTTGAAAGAGTAGTTCAGTGTGGGGCAGCGGAGGGGTTCAGTGGACTGCGGTACTCGTCGTGGGGTTGTGGACCACTGTGGCTGCGGCGGGGATGGAGCCTCTCCGTCGTTTGTAGGCCCCCAGTTAACATACAATACAATACAATACAATACAATACAATACAGCACCCCTTCTTCCTTTACTTGCATAAATTTCCCAACATCCATTAGCTTCATCAGATTCGAATGTACTGTGTACCACCTAAATACTGCGTGTTTCCCAGCTACTGATATTTTTACCAATACATACAATCGTGCATTACCTGTTACTACGCCCACTGCTACACATCGTAGTAAAATGGTAAATTCTGACTACTCGGTTCTACTAGGAATTCCTCAGCCCCTTCAGAAATTTTTCGAGTGACAGCAAGACAAGACTTAATTGAACATGCAGCCCCTGATGTAATGCCTCTTACAAATTTGTTAACTTTACCCCTGCATCCCAGATGCTATCACCTCATGACTGCAATAACCTTATGAAGGGTAACCTTGCATCTAATGCCCGCATTCGCGCTTGCATGGACTCCAAATCCTGGTTCATGCTACTAGCCGAGGTCGTAATATAATCCTTGACTGCCTTAGTCAGCTGGCGGAGCATGCGTGTGTTGTTCAGTACGCCACTCTCCAAGTTCATAATTTGTGTGGACTGCCACTCTACAGTCGCCTTATTCCCTTCTGCTAACCCTCTTGCGGCTTCTGCCATTTCATTCAATTTGCTCACTTTGCTTTCGTCTGCTACCCCGAAGATTGTCTTCTATATTCTACCCCCAGCATCTATCCATCCTCTTTTTTCTCTCCTAAGCTCGTGCAAACTACTTCAATCACCTCTTGCATCTGCTCCTTTAATTGTGCATATAGGCCGAGCAATTTCTTGTGTTTCTTTTAGACCTCTCTCTGATTCCCACTATTAATCACCAATTCTTGCACCCTGAAAATACTTCATCCAGCCTCTTGATCTCATTTTGTAACTCCCACACATCAAATACGAAAGTTTCTACTTTGCAGGGCAATCTGAGGACAGGGATACATATCACCTACCCTCCCCCAAGAATCCTGCTATCTTTGAACAGTGACTACCTTATTGTTCTACTGATAGACTACCACAAATAAATAAATGAGTCTACCCCAACTACTATCAACATTACATCCTACACTACTCATACAAATAAACTGCACAAAATTGATGCACATAACTACTCTTTTGAACTTAATGCATAAGCATCTGAGGTATCTGGATTTCCCTCTCCCTTTGTTCATCATTTCGCTTTTTCCTCTTAACATCCTTCTTTGCCTTTACTAGCACACCCTTGAATGACAGCAGACTCCCACACGCACATTCGCCATCCTTGTTGGTAAATGCAGCTTCACATTCACCGTTGACATAGTTTCGACTACTTGGTACAGAACCTGGTACCATGTTAAAAGCTTCTTTGTCTTTCCCTTGGGTGTATATGGACTCGACAACATCACCCATTGGCCCGCCATGTACTGTGGCAATGTCCTCACGCCACGGCTCACCACCTCTTCCTCTGTCTCCAAAGCCTTTGCTCTTTGTACCCTGTTCCACACCTCCTTTACTTTTCTTGCAAAATCACGGACTGCTTCTCCGTTTCTGCCACTCTTTGGTCAATAATGTCGAAAGATGATGGCATCTTCTTTCCGTACACTACCTTGAATGGCGATAACCCAGTGCTAGTATGTACATTAGAGTTATATTCGCTTACAACAAAAGCTAGGTATGTATGATTTGAAACCGAGTAACAGCTAAGAACTTTGCCAACTGTTCTATGAACTCTCTCTGTCCTCCCATTAGCTTACATATGTAGTGGGCTAGTCCTCATTCTTCACTCTCAGCAACTGACACAATTTCTTCACCAGATCTGACAGAAGTTCATCCTCTGCTCCATTATAATTGTCAGTGGTGCTCCAAACTTCAGTATCCCCTTATTAACTAACGTCTGTGTGCCTGTGATTGCCTGTTGGTCCGGCATTGACACCTTCTCAGCATAATGAGAAAAATGATCTATTGTGGTCAGCCCAAAATGATTACCTGCTGGTGTTCAGTTGAATGGTGCTAATATATCCACCCAATGAAACTAAAAGGTTCTATTGCTTCTAGGAATCTTTGTAACAATACATGATTCTGCCTCATATTGGCCCTCGGCGCATACCCATCAATTCAGTGTCTTGAAAGGGTAGAAAATATTTTAAAAGAGGAGGAAAGTGCTATGAGAGATTATAGACCTCCCACTAGACCAAATGACAACAGAGTTGAAGTTAATGTAAAC
This sequence comes from Schistocerca americana, assembly GCF_021461395.2. Lineage (NCBI taxonomy): Eukaryota > Metazoa > Arthropoda > Insecta > Orthoptera > Acrididae > Schistocerca > Schistocerca americana. Next base: position 653,270,586 of record NC_060119.1, on the reverse strand, counting down.
AGAATAGGTGTACAGAGAAAGAACAGTTATAGAGGCAGATAACGAGGGAGAGGAGGTACTGTTGGAAGACGGTTCAATGACCGAGAGCGGTACGGTGATGGAAGGCAGCAGGCACCTACTTAATATCTTGGGGGTAATAATATAGAAACCAGGAGGGCAGAGGAGAGTGACACTGAAAAACAATTTGTTTATCCAGGAAATAAAGTGTCATTTTGTGAGAAGAGAAGTCAAAATAAAGATCATAGGAACCATGTTAATGAGGAACAGGTGTTAGAAAGTAAAGATTTAGATCAGGAGGTGGGGGTGAATCAGCACTGCAAAACAGATGAGGGGCTACCCATAGACTGTGGACTTAATACCATAATAGTGGAAACAGTATCAGAAATAACAGAGGAAGAGTATGATAGGACTAAGGCATTTTTGAATAAAGTAAGTGCATTAATTTCAGAAAGTGAGAAAGAAGAAGCAGAAGAGGAAAGAGAAGGGGGTAAAATAGATAATTCTGACAATTCCGAGGGAAGGGTTGCAGAATCAGAGGTTATTTCAGAAGATGAGGATGGAGAAGAATGTGAAGTTTTTTTCAATGTTGAGCAGTTTAGTGAAATCTGCCAATAGTAATGAAAAAGAGGACCCAGTTAAGGTATGTGTACTTTCCACACAAGGGGTAGGTTTTGATAGGTGTGAAGTAGTGCAGGATATACTTGATGAACCTGAGTCTGTTGTCAGAAAAGACTATTATACAACCTGTAAGTGAAGTAACGGTGTTTAAATAAAAGATTCCTTGTTTGATAGGTAGTGGTTCTGAGGTATGTGCAGTGTCACAAAATTTTGTAATTGCCCTACTTGAAAGTAAAATAGTAGTTATGATACCAGTGAGTGAATTAAAAGTTATTGTGGCTACAGGAAAAAGGTAGTTAAACGAGAAATTATATTACCAATCACTCTAGGTGGGGTACAAATAGAACAAAACTTTTTGATTATTAATGGACTAAGTGTAGAGATGTTAGTAAGGGCCAATTTCTTAACTAAATACAAAGGGTGGGTCAATTTTGGAACTAATAATGTGACGATTAGAATAAATGGAAAACTGATTACTATTCCTTTTGTTGGCAAAAAAAAATTATGAAGACAATAAACCAAATCATATTCCGAAACGATACTGTAGGACCACAGAGCTGATCGAGGGCCATAATGAATATAGCGAAAGGAAGGAAGTGGAGCCTTCTGAGATAGAAAATGTCAGAATTACGATCGACGAAAAAATTTGACTGAAGTACGAAAGGATGATTTGAGACAAATTTTGAACCAGCATTGTGAAGTGTTTTTGTACCAACCAGGAGTAGTTAGGAATTACGAATGTTATTTAACTGTGAAAGAGGATGTCCAGTTTTTATTGAAAGAACAAGTAGATACCAGTAACTAGGAAACCTCAGGGGACGTGCGTTCTTTGCATCGTCAGGTCTTTGACGAACACCAGGCATCCTGAGTTGTTGGTAATATTACTTTCATTTCATTTCATATTGTCAACCTCCCTCTTCATCATTCAGAACATTTGCTATCTTCTTTCCTTCTTCCCTATTATTGTAAATAGTAGTTGTTAAGAGTTCATAAAAAGAAACTTGGATGTTTTATACTTGATGTCTATGATTCAGCAGAAAGTAATTTGGTAGACACTGAGAGAAAAAAGTATGTAGTAGCTGTAGGTAAATGAAGAGGTATATGGTAGATAAATTTGAAAGTAGTAATTGAAAGTAATATGACTAAGAGGAAATTAACCAGAATGAAAGAGGAATGAAAGTGCTGCAGAAAAGAGTACTGTATGTGACTAGTTTTCTGAAGTTTTGGAGCCTGTAAAAAATATTGTGATGAGGTGGTTGTGTTAGAGGCAAGAGAGAGTTGCCTGCTAGGTTGGTAAATGAATTTTGTATAAGATATGTATTACGGAGCTACCAAAGCTGATGTGAGACATTTTAGTATTTTCTGGAAAGTGTGTATTCTTCTATGTAATGTGTATAAGACATTTTGCAGAGCCACCTGATTGAGTTTTAGTATATTTAATAATTTTATATTATCTTTATGTAATGTGTATAGGATGTTTTGCAGAGCTGCAGAAGTTGGCAGAAATGATTTTCAGTGTGTTTAACAATGTTTTATTTTCCTTATGTATAATAGCTCATTTTATGTAAAGTCATGAAGCTTAAAGAGTAACTATAGAGAACATTTTTTTCTGAAAGAAAGTTAAGAAAGAAATTGTGTATACATTTTTTGAATAAACAATGCTTTCAACAGGAACTTGCTTAAGGCCTGAAATGATTTGTCAAAAAAAGAGTAAAGTTATAGTGCCAACTTGTGTACTGTTGGTATTTTTTTTTAAAAAGGTTCAATTTGTTTTTTGTTGAAATAATTAATGCTACATGTAACTAATGTAAAGAAGGTGTGGGATTTCAGTGACTGTGAATTTATCTGGGAAAGAGCTTTGAGTAAATGAGAGGTAAAATTTAAAAGAACAGTAAAGTTTTTGGAAAATTTTTCATAAAGTTTTTTGCTTTTGAATTTGAGAACAACAATTGCTGACTAAAGTATATATATATGTGTTAGGGTAGGACATAGATATTAAGAATGGACGCTTAGACGTACTGTATTTTGCAGGTAAAAAAAAAAAAAAAAAAAAATGTAAAGACCCAATATGAGACAGTGAGTAACCCGATTTGAGTGTGAGTAACCCAATTTGAGACAGAGCTGGACTCTGTATCCCAGCATAATGCTACCTATATATAAGTATTGAACAAAAGATATTAGAATCCCTTTTGCTTCATCAGAGACAGTTATCAGAAACCCAAAGTATTGTGAAAAAAGTGGTAGATAAAAAGACGCGATTCATAGAGAGTTATATATTTTGTTAGAATTCATGGATGCTATTCATAGAAATTTGAAAAAAAGGTAATATTGTAGGAAATAATTAGGACAATAGAATGAACACCCTCCACAGTGCCAAAACCATAGTGTAGTGAATTTCTTGGATGCTGATAAAATAAAAAGGACAAGTTGGTTTTGCTTCAATTCCATGTGAAGGATTGAAAATTTTTTGTGTCTTGAAAAAATTGCAGTTTCAAGAAAAAACTGAAGTGTTTCCTAATGTAATTAATTTGTTAATTTAATTTGGAAAAAAAAATGTTTGTGAAAAAAATTGTGAGGAATATGGGATTTTGAAGTAAAGACATTTTTGTAAATTAATTTGATTGTATGCTATCAAGTCCTAGCATTTGACATGCGATGTAACCATATATAATGTTGCCATGTAGTTTTAGAATTTTTATTTGTTTGAAAAAAAAAATTTCTGTTAAAGCAAATTTTCATTAGAACATCCCATAGTTGAAAGTGTCAGTATAGTTAAACAATTCATTAATAATAACTTGACATGATAAGAACTGTAAAATATACTCAGAAGCAATTTTAGGTTCTTAGGGGGTGTGTGACGTCACAAGTTATTATGGGATAACATTTATTGCAGTAAGATACCTAGATGTGGAGACCGGTGAATATACAGGTGGCTCCAAACTAGTGTCTTAGCACATAGCCGCTACTAGCTAGCATGAGTATGGTCTTCTGTGTCACTTAGAATGACCGTATATTTCTACCCCCTGCGAATCTCAATAAAACATATTAAATATTAAACAATTATTTTCAAACTTGGTATACTATTTTTTGTTATTCAGAAGAGGATCTCTAAATTCCAAAACTGTACACGTAATAGTTTCGGAGATTCAGAAAATTACCTTAAACCCACCAAACCGACACTCAGGGTGAAAACTTCAGTTAGGAATGATTACAGTCTGTATTTTGTTACCATTTGAAATCATCACAGATTTCTCAATATATCAAATCAATTAGTTTGGATTTTTATTTTCAAAACTTTAATTATTCTTCAATTCATAGTATAAAAATTCAGAAAAAAATAGTATTTGTTTATGTTGTCATGTGAATAAATGAGAATGAGTGAGAGTGTGTATGTGGGACATATGAACAAATTCAATATTATATTATGTACAACATTACATAATTGGAATGTGGGAAAGATGTAATTTACCCACATTGCTGATGATGTATGTCTAGGGGTGATTGCTTTTGTAAGAAGGCAGCCAAAATATCAGTTTAAAGTGCAAACATTTTCTAAATTATTTTCAAGATTAATTCTATATTGTTTTGTTTTATTAAACATTGTGTTTGTATTTGCATTTTGGGATTATGTAAATAACTTTCTGAACAGTGATTGGCTCAGGTGAGTTTTTCCGTGAGAATGATCTCAAAAGGACATGTTAAACTTGATGATTCTCATTATGTGTAAAATAAAGGAATATTGAGTTCCTCATGTTCAATACATGTCGTGACTAACACTGATGTAGTTATGAACAGTTTGATGAAAGTTTGGAGTTTCAGGAGTGTTTTGTTGGAGAGTTAATCGTGTGTGAACTTTCTGCCTTTGTTGGAAAGTTAGTTGTGTGTGAACTTCCTGCCTTTATGAAAATTCCATGTGGCGTATTCTGTATTCAGTTATGGAGCATTTGGCAAGCAGTTTCTTTTAAAGAAACCCACTGAAAAGGACCGAATGTGAACCGCATTTATAGTAGCGGATATGTGACTGTGAGGTCGCGTCTTCACTCGGGTCGGACTTGTGTAAAATCCCAGCTGCTTTGCATGTGAAGTTTATTGTTGGACTGAGCATTAAGAATGACAGAATAGTTCTTCATTAAATGCGTAAATGCGGACTTGGTAGCACATAAACTCTTGTTATTCAGCAGTAAACTTTACTAGTCCGAAAATTGTAGGACACTCATTTCAGTCAAATGCATCATATTACCACACAAAATCCCAATAAATGAGAGATTGCAGGACCTGAAATACTACTAGAGTTTACTTTGCCGGATAGATATTAGGGGACATCTTTCTTCAAGGCTCCTTTTTCTTCATCTAGTAAATATCTACGCTTGCAGAGAAAAGAGGCAGTGAGCGGACATCGTACTGAGGTAGGTGGGCATTCAATGTTGAGCAGTACAATGAATGAAAAATATCATAACCCACTTCACTGCAGGAGGAGATGCAGAAATTTTCCTGCCGTCCATGCTGGCAGGAGGCTGTCTAGTGTCTGACACAGGGCTACAGAAGGAGACTGTACAAAAAGATGATAAGAGAAGTCTCTCTGAGTTGTTGTAAACCAAAACCTCCATTCCAAATGCTTTATCCAAGACAAATAATTGTGAAAATTTGAATCTTGCAGCAGCTGTGGCATAATGTAATGCAAGAAGGTGCTTGATGGCTTTGGGATGAACTTGCACATCTATAGATGTCCATTGTTGTTGTTTGGGAACCTGCAAGGTTGTGAACAATGCCTAGCATTGTTCCCGAGGCACCTGTGATACTAACACCACTCAAGACGGCAAGGAGGTTAATTGTCGGCACACTGTATGCCCTTAGGGCTGCTGTCTGACATCTTGGCCTTGAGTCTCACCAGTTCAGTGAGGATTCACTTCACAAGTGGCTCTTCAGGTTACTCAGCTGAATGCTCAGTGTGCAAAATGTAGCTTGTTGGGCCAAATATGCACAGTTCAGGGCCATGTCCCATAAACTCGTCTACTGCTGAGCATGAATTAACAGTATCACTGTGTGCAAGTGCCAGAGCATTTGCCTTCAGAGCCAATTAGTCCATAGACAGATGAAGAAATGTGGATGAAACTGCCTGTTGGAACTGCAATAATTTCATAGATTGGTCTGAAAGTTGTTGCAGACCCACCAAAGCATGGAATGAGCATAGTAGCTGAGACAGGAATTCCCTGATACTAAAATATCTGTCCACAATCTTTTTTAAATGAGATTCTGGAGGAACAAGAAATCACTTCAAGACTGTCTCCCTAAACATGGTAAAAGAGCGATGAGGCAGAATATCCTTGACTTGTTCAATAATGTTTGAGTCCAGCTGTGAAAAGACAACAGCAAATTGGTCTGCGTCTGAAGCAATGTTGTGTGGTTGAAAAATGATGTCCACTTATGCAAACCATAACTGAAGCCTAATAGGCCAAAAAGATGGTAGCTTTGCATTATCCTATCTCCTAAGGTGTTATTGGGAGAGGTAGGAGGTGACTCAGGCACAGTAGGCTAGAGTAGTAAAGAACCTGTTGTCGGCTGTCCTTGCTGCTTCATCTTGATATTGGCAGGTGTCATCATCATTACACTGGATCAGAGTTAAGGATCAGAAGAGAAAAATATACCTACTGATCATGTCAGGGTCACTATTGTGGTGTGATGAGCTGTTTAATACACCTTCTTTATATAACACAACTCAGTCTTGTTACGTAGAAGACAAGCACATATACAGACTGCATCACAACAAAAGTAGGACAAAGCAATAAAGATAAGGTAAAAGATGTGACACACATATAATGTACACTTATTACTAATGTGACCTATCTCTGTCATTGATCACTGCACTTGTTGCACACTCTCCAAATTCACTTCCTCATCATCATGTTAAAGAGAACAATTCCAGCAAATTGTCATGTTTTCAACATCACCTACTCCACACAAATCAGGAAAAGACCATATTGATTTTCTGTCAGGTTGTTGCTCTACAATTACTGACAAATACTTAACTGTATATGTGGAATGACTGAAATTAGCTGTTACTCGTGACAAATACTTCCATTCAAATCACTGTTTCTAAAGTTACCTTTAACAACTTTCGTTTTTTTTTCATGTATTACAAACTTTGTTATAATATTAATTTCCTGGATTTCCAGTAATGAACATAATTTTGTGAATTATACCAAAATACTATCAGTTTTTGTATACAGGCCACTACATGAATCTGTTTGAAAATCACACATTACAGATAAATACAATAGAGAAAATTGAATATTTGTAAACTCCAAAAATCTAACAGAACGTGGTAATTAATCATTATTTAGCATTTAGTGAAATCATGAAGTGCATTGTGTAATGTACGTCCTAACATTCCCTACATCATAGACAAAATTTCAAAGTCTACATTGCAGGAAAGGTACAAAAATAAAATAACTTGTTCACTTATGAACACATATTTGTGTGAAAATAATTGTTATTCTTCAAAAAAATTAGTTTAAAGTTTTTCAAATGTAATTAATAATCTAGAAAACTCTTTAGGTTCTCAATAAGAGCTAAAATATTGTTACTTAACTTTTGCTTTGTGTAAGATTCATCCAACTGCCAGGTCACCATGACCTCTCATTAATATAATTTGGGAACATTTCCTCTTGCAAAACCAAATCCAAAAAAATCTTTTTCATCACACTTTTTATAATCGTGCAAATTTTATGTTCATGGTTGCTTTTGAGCCTACTGACAAATCAGATCTGTGTACTTTTTGACCACTAACTAACATTATTATAAATATTATAATATTTTGCTTCAAAGTTAGGTATTGTTATAAACATCTCATTACTTGCAGCATTACTTCAAATTTGTAGGCTACTGTTTTTGAACTGATCACAAAATTCACTTTGATACATTGACTACCAGTCAAGTTGCCACTAACTACAAAATTGTAATTTTTTCAGGAAAAAGATGTGTTTAAAAACTTCACACATTGCTGTCCATGCAAATTGCTTGAAAGCTATGGGTTCCAAACAGTCTTTAGAAACTAAATTTTAAAGTACTCTTTCACTAGTCAGTTCTTGGTATGGGGTCACAATTTACATCACAGACACATTTCATTTCATCTTGAATACAATGAACAGCAGTCAAACTCTTTTCACTCACTCTAACTACAAAGTCATCTTTCAAAGCACAAAATAATTACCTTCTTCATTATCTTCAAGTATTTCACTCAAGTCATTAACATCTTATGCTTTCTTAGCTACAGGGTTAGGTCTTGTTCACTTAGGCTTTTTACTTTGTCATCAGCATTCCCAGAATAAACCACTGCTTCATTACTGTCTACTGTTAATATTTCTATTCCAAGAATTTCGTTTTGTCTTTTCTCTGAACACTGTTATTTAAAGTTTTCAAGTTTCCTAAATCATCCTGGAAACAATAAGATTTGCTGTGTTCTACAGTCTAGGCTGTTTTTTGGTGTTACAATTATAGTTTTATTTATGAGTTGATGAACTTTCCTGCATTTTTATGTTTTGATTCACGTTTAAGGTTTTTCTGTTGACATTATGTGTAGATTCCTCATTCTTTGACTTATTACCAGAATTTTTTAAAAACTTGATATATTCCTGTTAACTTATTTTCCACATTAGACAACCACTTTTCCATTTGACCAGACACTATGTTTTCTTCTTTAATTATTTTGATGCCTTTTTCCAAGTCTGATAAATCTTACAGATGCTCATTTCTACTTTTAGTTCAAAATTAGTCATTTTTAACAACTGCTCTTCACAAGCTATGCAAAATAAAGAAAATAAACATAATCACTTTTTCACTTAACTTTTGGTGTCCATCCACTGCTGTTACTGACAAAACAAAAAAAATGATTATTTTTCATCATAATTATCATCTAGCTCCTCTGATTGTTGAGTGAGTCCCTAATTTTTGTGTTAATGCTGCTTTACATAGAGATTTACATTTATGTCTCTTTTTAAATCTGTAAAACATAAGTACATTACAGTATCCAAATTTTGGTCTTTAATTTATTCCAGAAAAGAGCACCCACATTATCGTAATCTCCGCTCTGTGCTAATAAAAGTCATTGCTTGTTTGTGTATTCATGTAGTTTTCATTGCTCTTCATCAAAAATTTGGCTTGTTGAAAAATATGGCTTGGTTAAATTATCATTGTTATGTCTGGGATTATGATAAGGATTTTTTTCCAATTTGGGCACAGCAGTATTTTGTTTCTTCACCACTTGTTTTATTTTCTTCACACTATATTTCAGTATAGTTTTACAAATTTGTTTCCATTCTTTAACATAACAATTTAGTATCAGCTATATGACTGTCATTTCACTACAACCCAAAACAATATTCACCAGCTTCTAACTTCTAACTAAATTCTTACACAGATCGACAACTACAAAGGAACAAGAAGTTGCAATTCTGCAATGTTAAAAAAAAAAAAAAAAAAATATTGATTTCACATTTGAAGAGCTTCATATATTACGTAATTAAATGCTTCTTGCCACATGTTTTCAGAAGAAATTACACAAATAAGAATAATGACAATAATTTCAAAACACTTTCAAATTAAATGGGAAATAACTCTTGTACCAATTTTATATATAACTTCCGTCTATGAAAAATTATTGAGAATGAATTAAGTTATTAGATTTACAACTTTGATACCATTGTATCATGTCCTGAAGGTAATGTGAGTTATTGTGTTCCACAAAATATTTGACAGAGATAAGAGAACTGACCAGTTCCATTACAAGAGGCACATGAATGAAAAATATTGCCAGCTGATATCAGTAAGGCAGTGAACACGCCTAGGGATGAAAGGGAATACTTAAGTCTTAAGGGGAGGTTGCAGGCAAAAATTCAAAAATTTTGACATTTTACAAAACATGCCCTAGAATAATATTTATTCTTTCCTGCACAAAATAGTGCATAAATTATCTTTGTGTGACACTTAGATGTGTGCAATTTCAACTTCTTGTGGCATAATGAATAGTCCATTTAATTTTGGGCATGCAGCCATGCAAATAAAATTTCTTCCACTGGTATTTCAGTGGCATATCAGCCAGCTATTCTGAGTCACAAGACTACTGACAAGGGGACAAGTGCAGCATTATATGCTCCACCACAGAGGTACTGCGCATGCAGGTCATAGATGCTGGTCGACGGCAAAGAGATATGCTTACACACGCTCTGCTTGTGGCAAAGGTGTACACCCATTCTATTTGCTTATCAATGTACGATCAGTGGCAATGACACTATGACAACTTCTCTGCAGTTTAATTACCCCAAGAGCCAGATTCCATGATTTGTCCAAATTAAAATGATTATCTCGATGTGTTAAATTATTAGCTAATCTATCTCTATAGCTTCCTTGAAGACGGAATCACAAAAGGAAGAGGTGGATGTGCATTTTTGCCCTATGCGAGTGCTCTGTGCTTAAAGAAAGGCCATATACTTGAGAAATACTGTGTTAAGGTGATCTTCTGACCACCCACGAAGATTGTAGCTTTACTTGGCTCTGTAAAGAACAATTTATTGCTTCGTAAGGCAGGTGTGTATCAGATTCCCTGCAGATATTGTGAGAAGTCATACATAGTCAAATGACATGCACCGTTCATAAGAGATGTGTGGAACATCAAAGATACACACATTGGCCGAACATTGTATTGACACATGGCATTCCATGAACTACAGTGATGTTAAAATTTTTACATCCACCTCTTCATTTTGAGATTCTGTCTCCAAAGAAGCTGTAGAGATTAGATTAGATACTAATTTAACAAATTAAATAATGGTTTTAATTTGGACAAAGCATGTAATCCTGCTCTTGGGGTAATTAAACTGCAGAGAAGTCACAATGTTGTCACCACTGCTGAACATACATGGATAAGCAAATAGAATGACTATGCTTTCACCAAAGGCTGCGCGTGTGTAAGCCTATCTTTTTGCTGTCAACCAGTGTCTGTGACCCACATGTGGCGTACTGCCATGGTGGAGCATATAAGACTGCACTTGGCACCTTGTCGTCAGTCTTGCGACTCACTCTGAGGATGACTGGATGATATGTGGCTGAAATATCAGTGGAGGACATTTTATTTGTGTGGCTGCATGCCTGAAATTTAACACACTATTCATTACACCACAAGAAGTTGGAAATGCACACATCTATGTGTCACTCAAAGATAATTTATGCACCATTTTGTGCAGGAAAGAATAAATACTATTCTAGGGCATGTTTTGTAAAATGTCAAAATTTTTGAATTTTTACCTGCAACCTCCCCTTAAGTATTCCCTTATTTTTCATTCATTCATTTCATTTTTAATTTTCTGGTCTTAAATGCATATCATTGAAATCACCAAATTTTGGACATGCATCTGTTTATATATGAATATCTCAGAAACTACACTTTATAGAAAGCTGTGATTTTCATCTATGGACAGAAAATACGTGGTGCTCAATGTTAGTCACACTACATCTACATCTACATCTACATTTATACTCCGCAAGCCTCCCAACGGTATGTGGTGGAGGGCACTTTACGTGCCACTGTCATTACCTCCCTTTTCTGTTCCAGTCGCGTATGGTTCGCGGGAAGAACGACTGCCGGGAAGCCTCCGTGTGCTCTCGAATCTCTTCAATTTGACATTCGTGATCTCCTCTGGAGGTATAAGTAGGGGGAAGCAATATATTCGATACCTCATCCAGAAATGCACCCTCTCAAAACCTGGACAGCAAGCTACACCGCTATGCAGAGTGCCTCTCTTGCAGAGTCTGCCGCTTGAGTTTGCTTAACATCTCCATAATGCTATCATGCTTACCAAATAACCCTGTGACGAAACGCGCCGCTCTTCTTTGGATCTTCTCTATCTCCTCTGTCAACCCAACCTGGTATGGATCCCACACTGATGAGCAATACTCAAGTATAGGTCAAACGAGTGTTTTGTAAGCCACCTCCTTTGTTGATGGACTACATTTTCTAAGGACTCTCCCAGTGAATCTCAACCTGGCACCTGCCTTACCAGCAATTAATTTTATATGATCATTCCACTTCAAATCGTTCCGGATGCATACTCCCAGATATTTTACAGAAGTAACTGCTACCAGTGTTTGTTCCGCAATCATATAATCATACAATAAAGGATCCTTCTCTCTATGTATTCGCAATACATTACATTTGTCTATGTTAAGGGACAGTTGCCACTCCTTGCACCAAGTGCTTATCCGCTGCAGATCTTCCTGCATTTTGCTGCTGTATTGTCTGTCACTTGGCAAGTGTTTTGAGTGAAACAGTGACTTTTGGTGAAGTCTGGTGCAGTTTGACATAATATAAACATGCCTAGAAGTGCAAGTCTCTTCAAGAAATGTAAGTTTTGAGGTAACCAACGCACTAGAAGTGTAAAACCAAGTGTTGTTCAAGAGTTAGAACCCACAAGCAGTGTAAAATCAAATAACCTCAATGTGCCACCAGAGAACAAGGTAGCTGTGACATCACCCAGTGTAAGTAAAGCTGAAATAGATAAACAATATGAAGAACTAGGGTCACTGCAGGATAATTTAGGAAACAGCTCTTCTGGTCTGGGTTATGTTTGTGTGATACGAACATTTTAATTCAGGTGTTGGGTGATTAATTGTGTTATAATATTTATGGCAGAAAAGTAATTACTGAAGAAGATTTTTCTGCAAGAATTGGACTTGCGACGACAATAGCAGTTACTTGCACTGGCTGTGACAACAGAAAGTCATTTGTAACATCAAATGAATGCAAGAATAATCTGTATGAGGTAAATGTAAGACTTCTCTATGCCATGAGAGCTACTGGAAAAGGTCTTAGTGCAGCTCAGTATTTCTGTTCGCTTATGAATCTACCACCTCTACCTTCGAAAATTCAGAGGTACACTGAAGTTATAGGAGAAGCAGTTGACTCTGTCACTTCCCTGCCAATGAAGACTGCAACAAATGAAGCTATTGAAATGAATGAAGGCAGCATTGATATACCAGTTGCTTTTGATGGAACATGGCAAATGCGTGGCCGCACATCAAAAAATTCAGTTACCACAATCACAAGTGTAGACACAGGTAAAGAAATTGATTTTGAGGCTCTTATAAAACATTGCTGTAGCTTCTGTGAGAAAAATGGGAAAAAATGAACATGAAAACTGTCAGAGAAATTACAAAGGAACCAGCAGAGGAATGGGAGCTGATGCTGCAATGAAAATGAAAATGTTTAGCCAATCACTCTAAGAAGGTGTCCGATACACATAGTACCTTGGGGATAGAGATTCTAAAGCATATAAATGTTTTGTTGAAGCAAATCCATATGAAAATATTGTGATAAAGAAATGGGATTGGTATGTGTTGGGCATGTGCAAAAGAGGATGGGCACATGACTCAGAAAATTAAAACAAACTCTTCACACCACTGCACTGTCTGATGGCAAGTCATCTAGATGTCGGCTGACTGATAAAACAATAAATCAGCTTCGGCAGTATTATGGAATGGCCATCAGAAATAATGGAAATGATTTAGAAAGTATGAGGAAAGCAGTCTGGGCCTCATACTTCCACAAACTTTCAACCGACAGACAACCGACACATTCACTCTGCCCGCCTGGACATGAATCATGGTGCAAATTCTGGAAGGCTGAAGTTTCAGGAGTGTCTTTTGAACACAAGAACTCTATTCCTGAAGCTGTTACAGAAGCAATCAAACCAACTTATAGGGACCTAGCTCACCCAGAACTGTGAAGTGTCTACATGGGTGAACACAGAATCCTAACGAGTCATTCAATAACGTTATTTGGATATGAGTTCCCAAAAATGTTTTTGTAGGGTTCAATACATTAAAATGGAGAGTTAGTGATGCTGTATTAACATTTAATGATGGAAACATCAGAAGGATAAATCCTAAAACATCCTCACATCATTCTAGGCTACCATACTGTAAACAGATTGAGGTTATTGGACAAGTTGAGTCTTGCCAAGGCACAGCATGCAGCTCAGTTCACCACCAAAGAGGCAACGTCAATCAGAAGAAAGAAGCTTTTAGAGAAGGAAGCTAGCAAAGATGATGATGCTGACTGTGTTTCTGCATGTTTTTGAGACTTAATTTAAAATTACAAGTCAATTTTTATCATTTTAAACTTTAAGTGTGATTTTCTCAAAATGTCATTTTTTATGCTTTATGTTTCTTTATATCAAAAAGTACTTTCAATAGCTATATGAAACTTTGGCATCTATTTCATTATAACATACTGCACCTACTGAAGCACAACCATAGCAATAATTTGAATAGACAGACATTACAATTATTTGTAATAAAAAATAGCATAGTTGAAAATACATATTTATCTCTCCTTCTATTGTATCTCATCTCTTAATTCTGGTTCAGTAGACATAAATAACATGAATAAGATACCTGTAAAAATTCCACAGTGTTATCTTCATTGGTTCGAGAGATAAAGGCACATAAAGTAGGCTAATGAAACATTTCCCACATAGCTCCTGCAAACTCCCCTTAAAACATATAAATGATTAAATCTTGACGGTTGATAGGGAACATTATGTTAATGATAACCGTAGCAGCGCAATTAAAAGTGCATTAGGAAAGGTATGTGAAGGTATGCATCCACATTCATCAGAAGAGACAAAAAATTATTCACATAAATTAAGGAAATCATATATGCTTGTGAGTGATGTGCAGCAAAAATTGGAACCACATGCGATGAAAGATAGGTAAAGGGTATGGAGTTCAAAGAGTGAGAGGAAGATCTTCTACATGAAGCTGAGAAAAGAGGGATTGTAATATACAATGAAGTCCTTACATTTTTATTCAAACTGATAAGTTGAGTAGGTAACTGTTTAAATGACACTGGTAGTTGTGGGACCTCTGCAAGATTGAGGAATAGTCTTTGATAGCATGTCTGCTGCAAATTATGGCACCACATGTTGGTCATTGTGTAGGTACATTACAAGAATTATTTCATTTGTATGTAAATGTCAATGGCAAAAGATCACTTTGGAGTATAGTTGGCTGATTTTCACTGTAAATTCCAAGTACATTATTTGTTATACATTATAACAAAAACTGGAATATAACAAACATGAATATATTAATTTTTAAATTATTCAGGGAGAACTGCAGTAGTTGTATTTGAAGTGTTCAACATAATAATACTGAGAAGAAGTTAGAAATATCATAATCAGTATAACTTAAAATAATTAATGATTTCTGGATGTATGTTGTCAACTCAACTGTAACTGTTTATTTGCAAAAGCTAATGTTTGTAAATCATAAAAACTATTACTCAATGTGAAATTTTTTATCAAAAATCAAGGTTAACTCATCATCAAATTGTTCAGATCTGTGAAACTTTGACTGTAAATCATAAAATTTTGATAAATAACAATCTAAGTCCTGGATTCCAATAATTGTGATTTTGTATAATTGATGAGGTTAAGGCTATGCCAGTAAGTGCTGTGCAGGATTAAGCCACAGTGAGACTGGGACAGTACTTGTGACTCTGCGCATATCTTTGTTGTAATATATAATTGAAGTGAAAGTTTGCTGAATGGCCTAGGTTATTTGGTAATTAGTATACCACAAAATAGTCCTGATATCACTTAAAATGGATGCCAGGGATGATTAAAAGGAAAAGTTATTATCTTCAAGAGTTGCACCACCCATACATCAAAATGGAGACTTTTAATGCTGATGCATTTCATACCTACACAAAAGAATCAGATGTAACCCTTAATGAAATTGCAAAGCTAATTAATAGATTCCTCAAACCATCTCCTGTTGATAAATTGTACAATGTAGCAGACATTGCTCCTTCTGACATATGCCAGGAAGTAGCTGCAAATGCTGGAAGGAAGAAATTCAAAGAAAATGAGTTGCGCTCATGTGTGGACATGCACTATCAAGATCTAGGTTGAAGTCAGGAAGGATCCTTTTACTGTCAAGCCTGCACTAGATATATCAGTCAAGAAAGCTGGAGAAAAGCTGCGAGGAGCCAAAATAAGTCATCTCCAGGCAGGGGTAAAGCCAGCAGAATGCTTACCAGCTAGATATAATTTAGACTGACCACGTGGAGATTGTTGAACAGGTTAGAAACAGGCAGTGGCAAATCTAGGCACAACAACCAACACTGTTTGAATGTGGAGACACACAGACAACAAAACTGTGTCAGCATTTGTGTTGTCCTGATGCTTGCAATGAAGAGGAGTTGTTCAATGAACAGGAAAACACTGTAGGAGTAGTTTTTAAAGGAAATCATATTTGCTATTGACCATAGAAGTTATTTATTACACAGTTGCAGTTTTGCCCTTTGGGTCATTTTCAAGTGGTACTGAAAAGACTTTGCTTCAGCACATAATAGACTTTAAAATCCTCTAATGTGATAACATGTCATTATCAAAAATTAGCTCATTTCTGGACAAAGGCTGTTTGATATAACAATGATACTAATTTCAAGAAATCAGCAAAATTTAACATTCTTCTGTTTTTATTTTCCTTCAGTTTCAGCCACAGTCACAACAAAAGTCATTTTTTGTGTGGACTGGATGCAGAAGATCATGTCCATTTTCAAACCATGGCCTACAAAAGATTTTATGGTGATAACAAAGGCAAAATTACAATGTATCTCTATGATTGTACATACAGGGTCCGGCATAAAAAACTCCCCGATTACAAAGTAACGTGCAGCGGACAGTAGAAGGAGCGGAGTGGTGGGGGGCGCGTCGTTAAGTAGCTGCCTACGTGCCGTTTTCAGTGTACGCCATGGCGTGGTCTGGTGAACATCGTGCCTTCGTAGTGGAAGATTTTATTCAAAATGGCGAATCGCCTATTAATACTCAATGTGCTTTTCGCGTTCGCTTTGCGCTCGGACGACGGGATCCTGTTCCCGATAAGAAAACAATTTATTCTTGGGTTGCTAACTTTCGTGAGACAGGTTCCGCATTAAAAAGGAAACCACCTGGACGACCACGGACTGCAACAGGCCCCGGAAATGTTGATGCAGTTAGAGCTTCAGCTCAACAATCTCCTCGACGATCCGCTAAAAAGCATGCGGCAGCATTACGGATATCTGATCGAAGTGTGAGAAGAATCTTGCATCGAGATCTTAAAATGCATCCTTACAAAATTGTAACTACGCAGGAACTGAGTGAACGAGACTGTGGTGTCCGTGTAAGTTTGTGCCAAGACCTTCTTCGGAACATTCGTCCCAACGATATTGTGATTTTTTCTGATGAAGCACACTTTCACCTTGCCGGAACGGTGAACAGCCAAAATTGCAGGTACTGGTGTGAACACAATCCCCAAGAACTTCATCAACGACCACTTCATAGCCCTAAAGTAACAGTATGGTGTGCTGTTTACAATTCCGGAGTGATCGGTCCTTATTTTTTCGAAGAAAATGACAGGAATTTAACCGTCAACAGTGAATGCTATTGTGCCATGCTCCGCGAATTTCTCCAACCGCAACTAAGGGAGCTTTTTGGTGAAATAGAGAACGTGTGGTTCCAGCAAGATGGTGCTACTGCCCACACAGCGCGGCAGTCACTGGCATTGGTGAAGGAAATGTTTCCTGGACATGTGATCTCGTTGCGTGGAGACATTGGCTGGCCCCCACGATCGCCAGACTTAACGCCCTGTGATTTCTTTCTTTGGGGCTATTTAAAAGCAAAAGTTTATGAACAACGTCCACAATCTTTACGAGCCCTGAAAGAACCAATTACACAAGAGGTTGAAGCTATTCTACCTGAAATGACTCAAAGAGTAATGAATAACTTCAGGGAAAGACTCAAACAGTGTGTCGACAGTGCAGGAAGCTATTTAAGGGATGTTTTATTTAAAAAGTAAGACCATAAGAGTATTTTCTAAAATGGCATAATATGTACTTTTATTTAGTATAAATAAAATTGTTCTACCTTATTTGTTTTTGTTTTTATTAGCATTCCTTAAAGGGGAGGTTTTTCTGCCGGACCTTGTACAAGCTGATCATTACATAAAGCATTACAAAAATTTTACACCTTTGCAATACATACAGTTTCCACCAATGTACATATGAGTAACCAAATATGCTTTATACTGCACCATTAACCATTACATAGATATCTACATCTAAAAAAATCTACATATATATTCTGCAAGCCACCTTAAAGTATGTGGCAGAGCGTACCCCTTACTACAACTAGTCATTTACTTTCCTGTTCCACTCACAAATAGAGCAAGGAAAAAATGACTGTCTATATGCCTCCACATAAGCTTTAATTTCTTGTGTTTTGTCTTCATGGTCCCTGCATGAAATGTATGTGGGCGGCAGTAGGATTGCTCCACAGTCAACTTCAAATGCTGGTTCTCTAAACTTTCCAGTAGTGTTCTACAAAATGAATCTCTTCTTTCCTCCAGGAATTCCCATCTGAGCTCCCAGAGCGAACCTGTAACATTTGCATGCTGATCAAACCTAGTGGTAACAAATTTAGCAGCTCGCCTCTGAATTGCTTCAATATCTTCTTTCAATCTCACCTGATGCGGATCCCAAAAAATCAAGTAGTACTCAAGAATAGGTCTCACTAGCATCCTATATGCAATCTCCTTTGCAGACAAACCACGCTTTCCTAAAATTCTTCCAATAAACCGAAGTCAACCGTTCGCCATCCCTACCAGATATTTAAACAATGCGACTGTGTCAATCAGGACACTACTAATATTGTAACTGAACATAAACAATGCGACTGTGTCAATCAGGACACTACTAATATTAACTGAACATAACACAGGTTTGTTTGTATTCCTACTCATCCAAATCAAATTAACTTCCCCCCCCCCCCCCCCCCCCTGCTTTTTTTTTTTTTTTTTTTTTTAAAAAAAAGCCAGCTGCCATTCATCATTACCAACTAGAAATTTTGTCTGGGTCATCTTGTGTCAACCTGCAGTCACTTACCTTTGACACCTTCTTCTTGTACACTACAACATCATCAGCAAACATCTGCAGACTGTTGCATACCCTGCTGTCTGCCAGGTCATTTATGTATGTAGAAATTAGGAAAATAGCAGTGGCTGTCTCACACTTCTCCGGTGCACTCCTGGTGTTACCCCAGGAACACCTCATGAACACTCACTGGCTAGGACTTGGTTCTATTCCTTAAGAAGTTTTTGAGCCAGTCTCATATCTGGGAGCCTATTCCATGTGCATGTATCTTCGTTAACAGTCTGCAGTGGGGTACTGAGTCGAATGTTTTTCAGAAATCTAGAAATGTGGAAGCTGCCTGTTGCCCTTCATCTATACTTTGCAGCATATCATATGAGAAAAGAGCAAGCTAGGTTTTGCATGAGTGTTGCTTTCTAAAGCTATGCTGATTCCTGGACATGAGCTTATTGCTCTCTAGGAAATTTATTATATTCAAACTTAGAATATGCTCCAGAATTCTACAGCAAACTGATGTTGAGGATATTGGTCTGTAATTTTGTGGGTCCATTCTTTTACCCATCTTAAATGCAGGAGTCACCTGTATTTTTTTTCCATTCACTTGGTACTTTGCACTGGTTGAGTAACTAAGTAAGGGGCCAATGATGCAGAAGACTCTGTGTAAAACAGAATTGGGATTCCATTTGGACCTGGTGACTTATTTGTTTCTCTATGCCAGAGATGCTTATTACTAGGTCATTCATATGGAACTCTGTGTGAGAGCCAAATAATAGTACATTTGTACAATTCTCCTGCAAGAATGATTTCTTAAAGGTGGAATTTAAAACTTCGGTCTTCCTTTTACTATCTTCTGCTGTCAAACCAGACTGGTCAATGAGCGACTGGACAGAAGCCTTAGACCCACTTAGAGATTTTACACAGGATCAATTTTTTTGGGTTTTCCATCAGATCTTTAGCCAAGGCAGCTATTCAGTGCTTCAGGCATAGATCATTTCGCAGATGCATGAGTCGCTACTGATCTTTGCCTGCCGTCATTTTCATGTCCTGTTTTGAACCAAGAATGCAGCAGCCTTTGCTTCCTCAACATTTTCTGCATTTCACTATTGAACCATGATGGCTCTTTTCTGTCCTTAAGGGGACTGGTATGTGAATACCAGAAGAAGCCATGAAAAATTTGTCAGATTTCTAAACTATGTAACCCAAAGAACTGAAAGTCCATATAATGCTTACCATCTTTCATGTATGAACCACACCTTTAGCTCTCACTCTTTTTTAATTGTATATTTTTGTTGCAAGTGAAATAAACCATGCTAATTATTTATGTACATCATAGGTACACATTCCTCAAGACACAAACAAAGTAGAACGTTTATTTTTTTCTGTAAGTTCTTTACACTGTTATCTTTCAAGCAGACTATTGAAAATATGGTGCTCTCATAAATTGTGGTACAAAACATTTTTGAGTATGATTATCAAAAATTTTGGAAATGAATTCAGGATATTTCTTCAAAAAAGCATTTTATTTTCTAAGTTAAGTCACAAGCATCATCTACTTTTTAGGTAAGCACGTTTTAAATCAGCTCTCTGTCTGTAATAGTTTTTATCCAAAGTGTACCAGAACATGAAATAATTTAACTTTCAGGAAATTCAAGTTAAAGTTTAAACTTGCTTTTTCTATTAAACTTGCATGGCACTAATGCATCCCAGGTCCATATTCATCTTGTTCCCTGTATTGTTCTTCCTCCCTTCTCTTTTTCACACCTCTTATTCTTGGCTCCTTGGTGGCTTTCAGCACTGACTTTTCTGCTTTAAAGAGTCTCCTTCGCTTGATGGCTATTACAGCTCTATGCATAAGTAGTCCACCAGGTACTCCCACCAATTCCACAACATTAAGCCTTGACACTGCACCATCACTGAAACAGCATCTAGCACACCTAATTTCAAAGTGTTTAGTCCTACTAGAACGGTTTTTGGTATCTGTTACCATGTACAACTACTGAAACTTTCATTTGGATTTTGAGTCCTACCATGTAAACATTTCTCTAATGTGTCACTGAGATCCCTATATATAGGTTTTATAACATCCATTATAGCAAATGGCAAAGAATATTTATGGTTGTAAGTCTCCTATTGAGTAACAGCCCTCTGGTAGCCACACCATGAATCACTGCCAGGTGGGCAGAGTGCATCACATGGGTTGTCATCTGTGGAGGATTTATGAAAGAAGGTTGCCCATACTGCCTTTTTCATTCCCTCATGGTCATTTTTATTTTTTCATATGGCTTGTCCATAAAATACTAGCAGCTAATTTCTTTCTCTTCAAATTCCTCTTGAAGTTCCTCAGTCTTGCATCTAAAATCTTTTCTGAAAATGTCCAACACATTCAACTTTTTCAATTTTTGTGTCAGCATAAGGTTTGGATTCACAAACTTTTTGGTACCCTTTTGGGTCTCCATCTCCTAGGGTATACATCACACCATATTTCTACATTGACCTGTGAAATATCTTCACAACACCTTCAGATTCCATCCCTCCATTATACCCACTAAAATTAATGAAACATTTATGATTTTCAGTTCCACTAGTACTGCCATGACAATACTTCGTAATACATTCCCCATCAATGACTTTACCATTGTACAAGGAGGTAGCTGTCACTGTACTGTTTAGGGAAATATGGCCTCTTTGTTGACAGGATGCATCCAGGGCTGCAGACACATTTATTGCTGCCATTCATGTGTACACTTTTCTGAATAGCATTTTTCTACTATCATTTTTTAATTCTCCTGAAGTTTGTAGAATAATTTTATTGTACCTGTCAAACCTTGTATGGGGAGGTAAGCCTAGAAGAGTGCAGAAAATTTGTGCACTTCTGTACCCTTTGCCTATACTCCTCATAGCATAAGCAAGTTTAATATTTGTTATGCACTCTCTGTTTAGTTACACCACAAGTATAACCACATTCACTTAAATCACAAAAATTGCAAACAAATCTTAATTTTTATGCACATCTTCTAGCATGTATCTCCTCAACTTCCTTCACACCACTTTTGCCACATTCCTTACACTGCAAAGCTTTATTTATTAGTTCAGATAGAGCAGAGAGTTCAACAATAACACAACCTGAATCAATAGCTGGCATCTCTATATTATCAGCATTAATACTGTCAAGACCATTGTCCAAATATTTCTGTTTTAGCTTCGAGGCACTTGGAGTAGCTGAAGCTGATTTGAGTGTTGTATGTATCAAGTTATATTTCAGTATTAGCAGAGTTAATCCATTTGGTGAACTAATTTCCATAAAATTTACATTGTTTAACACTGAACTTCTTAATTGTTCCTATTGCTTTCAAGTGGAATAAAAACTCATGCAGACAATAAGAAACTCATGCGCACAATAACCTCACTGTAAACAAAATATTTTCACCAAAACAACAGCAAACAATGACCAAACTCTCTGTATAAACAAAAGATAAGCAACTGTGAAGCTTTTGCAGCTTAGTCAATTTAAGTGACTAAAAAGTCATGAAAATGAAACGAATGAGAGCAAAACTTTATTTTTGACAGAGAAGACTGTGTGCCGTGGGGATGTCATGGTGCGTGCAGCTACTTTTAAATTTCTCTAATTTTGGTACTTTCTGTGGTCCATTTTCGTGGAAGTAAACTTTTTCTCATTCAGGAAACTACAGAGAATTTTTTAAGACAAAAATGAAAAAATCGACTTTTTGACAGTTATTCACATACAAGTCCCCTTTATCTACTTACTGGGCACATACTTGTCCAGAGCATAATTTACAATCTGCTTAAAGTTTGCCTATAATTCCTCTATGGTCATCATTCTGGATCTAAATGATTGCAGTTCATTGTCTAAGTGAGATGCTAACAACTACTTTATCTGCTCTTTCTAGCAGAAATGCTCTCCTAGCCATCTTGAATGATTTATTACCTTTCATATCCATAGTCACTATGATGGCATCATGATGACTAATCCCCACCTCTATACTGATGCCGTACTGATAAACCTTGTATGAACATACAGTGTTAATTCTTTCCACTTGAACACAGTGCTGAAGTGCTGTGCTAATCCAGTCACATCATGACCTCAGTAGAGCTCACTAACAGTGATATCTGACAGCCTCACATGCAATTGGAACATGACATGCACTTTTAGTCAGCAATAACAAACCATTCTTAACAGTATCAACCTTCATTTCCTTCATCAGTAAACTCTTCCGGGCTAAGTTGCCGTGGTCGATCTGTAGAACTTCTTCTCCCTGACGTTTCGTTCTCAACTGCGGAGAACATCTTCCGAGGTGAGTCGACGACTGGCTGCTAGGAGCTGGGGCCGCCGCTTATATAGAGATCGTAGGGGGCGCCACCACACGTCACATGGCGTCGATGTGCAGCTATCTCTGGCTATCGTCTGTTCTCTCGATTGCAGGCAATCGATTGTCACGTGATTGATGCAACTTCATTTCCTTCATTTGCATTTCTTAAACACATGCAGCCATGAGATTATGTACTTTATAATAGAAATAAAATAGAACCATAACAAGGCATGCCCAGAACTATGCAACTGGCAGTCATGACTGATGTAACAAGTTGAAAATTAAAATTTTTTTCTTTGTAATTTTTTCTTCATAGTTTTTATTAAAGTAATCATCAAGCACTAACTGTTAAAACTGACAGACCTCTATATCCTGCCCATGGCCCATTATTTCCACATATTAACTGATTTGAAGACCAGTGATTCATACTTATACCAAGTGGCTATAATTATGCTTTGGTGCTGTGTAGTTTTTCATACATCAAGAAATATTTATTATAACAATCAAGCTGACATTGGTAATGACAGGCATTCTATTATATGCCCTGTTTTAACGTGTATTCTATGCCCTTCAAGCACAATTCATTTCCTGCGTAGTTACCTAAGTACCTGGCACTTCCAACATCTTACTTACGGCACGTTTCATATGTGTGGCAATTGGTTGGCTGACCAGTAGTCCACTCATTATTTAGTATATTAGATTACTACCTTTTTCCTTATCATGAATGGTAGTCCCTACATTATTTGTACATTAAATTACTATCTTTAACTCTTATCATGTGCTATATTCAGCTCACATCATAAAATGTTAAAACTTTCTAAAAACCATTTATCACCTGAACAGACAAATTCCTCATATTTACCATCCAATTAGTGAAACCTTGATGTTTGGAAATGTCCTGCCTGCAGCACATTTCATTCATGCACTGGTAGATAGATGACCATGACTACCAGTTATGATAAGGAAAAAAGTATTAATCTAATGTAAAAATGAAGAATAGACTACCAACTTTAGTTCTATTATAATGCAGAGTAAATGATTGTAATTAATTGTAACAACTGTAATGAAGGTTTGCTACAACTAACTAAACCTGCATCTGATGTTTTAGTTATGTGCGAGGCAGTTGCATATCACTGCTAGTAACCTATTTCAACATTATGAGGTGACTAGGATGGCACAGCACTTCAGTTTGCTGTATTTGACTCAAAGAAATTTATGTTGTATTCTCATACAATGTTTGCCATGTAGTATCAGTGTAATGCTTAGTGGTGGGAATTAATGGATATTTGGTTATGTGCATGTGCATGATTACACTTAATGTCTAAGGTTTGTAAAAACACATATTGCACAGACATAAGATCTTTTTAATTCTTTGAGTAGTGTTCAGGTTGTACGTAATATCATGTGGCTACATTTGTTATTGTGCATTTATTAACATCATAAAATATTTTGTAGGCCATGGTTTGAAAATGGACAGGATAAAATGGAAGTGATTGTTTGAAACAAGTCACTGCAAAGGAATGACTATTATTGCAACTGTGAGAGATATTGAAGGAAAATCAACATTTTAATGACCCAAGTTGCTGTTCCTACCCTCTATCAGTATGTTGGGATGTAATAAATTTGTGCCTTGAAAACCACGTGAGGTGCATGGCAGAGGGTATGTCACATTGTACCAGTTGTTAGGGTTTCTTCCTGTTCCATTCACATGTGGAGTGCTGGAGGAATTATTGCCTGAGTGTGTCTGTGTGTGCAGTAATTATTATCCTCACAATCCCTATGTGAACCATACATAGGAATTGTAGTGTATTCCTAGAGTCATCATTTAAAGTTGGTTCTTGAAACTTCATTAATAGACTTTCACAGGATAGTTTACATTTGTCATCAGGAGTCTTCCAGTTCAGTACCTTCATTACTGCTGTGACATTCTCCCATGGATTAAACATTCTTGTGATCATTCATGCTATCCTTCTTTGTATATGTCCAATATCCCCTGTTAGTACTGTTTCGTATGGGGCTCACACACTTGTGCAGTATTCTAGAACTTGTCGCACAAGTGATTTGTAAGCAATCTCCTTTGTAGAGTGATTGCAGTTCCCCAGTATTCTATCAATAAACTGAATTTTGCCACCTGCTTGACCCACGACTGAGTCTATGTGATCACTGCATTTCATGTCCCTACAAAGTGCTACGCCCAAATATTTGTATGAGTCAGCTGATTCCAGCAGTGACTCATTGATATTATAGTTATAGGATACTCTGTTTTTTCATTTCAGGAAGTGCAAAACTTTACATTTCTGAACATTGAGAACAGGTTGCCAATCTTTGCACCACTTTGAAATCTTATCAAAATCTGACTGAATATTTATGCATCTTCTTTCAGACAGTACCTCATTGTAGATAAATTTTTCAGTTGTAACTTATTATGACAGTCATAAATAACAGATATTTATTTTTGGGCATGTTGTTTTGTGGCACTGCTATCATGTGTGATGTGCCACAATTGTGTATGTAGATAAAGTGTAAGTGATAGTAATTAATCATAACAGTTGTAATAACAGTTTGTTACAGCTGACTAAAAGTGAATGTGATGTTTCAGTTGTGTGTGAGACTGTTGCATATTATTGCTAGCAACCTCTTCCAAGCATACAAGGCAACTAGGGTGCTGCATTCAATTGGAAAGAATTCACATTTCATGTGCTGTAGAGATGTAAAATTTTTGTGATGGTTTTTGTAATGGTCAGCTTGTATGTAATATCGTAGGGGTACATTGTAATTTTGCCTTTGTTAACATCATAAAATCTTTTGTAGGCCATGGTTTGAAAATGGACATGATTGATTGAAACTAACCACTACAAAGAAATGATCATTATCACAATTTTGATGGGTATTGAAGGGAGATAAAGATTTTGGTAACTGAAGTTGCTAGTCCTATCTTCCATCAGTATATCAGAACTTCATAAAAATGTCTAATATTGTGCTACTGCATATAATATTCTCCAAGATCTTAGGCTGGCAGCAACCAGAACGAAATACTACTATGTGTTTAGGTTTTTGTGATGGGTAACTGAAAGGGATCCAGAGAGCCAAGGAAGCAAGCTCCCCCAATACACTGGTTGTGTGCTGACAAGATCTGTGTGTGTGTGTGTGTGTGTGTGTGTGTGTGTGTGTGTGTGTGTGTGTGTGTGATGAAATTCCATTTCCTTGTGCAATGCTGGGTACTATATATCTGATCAGTGCTTTATATCGGCTGTCTGCAAAGGCAGAAGTGCACAAAAACTTCACCATGAATTGGACCCTTCTTCTCCAGAGACTCACACATAGCAGCTGTGCTATATCTGAATGGTGCGAAAATTGGCAGTTGACCCTAAATAACGAAAAGTGTGAGGTCATCCACATGAGTGCTAAAAGGAATTCATTAAACTTCAGTTACATGACAAATCAGTCAAATCTAAAGGCTGTAAATTCAACTAAATACCTAGGACTTACAATTACGAACAACTTAAATTGGAAGGAACATGTAGAAAATGTTGTGGGGAAGGCTAACCAAAGACAGCCTTTTAGTGGCAGGATACTTAGAAAATTTAATAGATCTACTAAGAGACCGCCTACACTATGCTTGTCTGCCTCTTTTAGATTACTGTTGTGCAGTGTGGGATCCTTACCAGATAGGACTGATGGAGTACATTGAAAAAGTACAAAGAAGTGCAGCACATTTTGTATTATCAAGAAATATGGGATAGAGTGTCACTTAAATGATGCAGGATTTGGGCTGGACATCATTGAAAGAAAGGTATTTTTTGTTTGACAGAATCTTCTCACAAAATTCCAATCATCAACTTTCTCCTCCGAATGCAAAAATATTTTGTTGACACTGAAATGATCACCATGATAAAATAAGGGAAATCAGAGCTCGTATGTAAAGATATAGGTGTTCGTTCTTTTCGTGCGCTATAAGAGATTGGGATAATAGAGAATTGTGAAGGTGGTTCGATGAACCCTCTGCCAGGCACTTAAATGTGATTTGCAGAGTACTCATGTAGAGGTAGATGTAGATGCTTGTTTCAAATGGTTTTATCACTCATTCTGAAATAAAGAAACTAATAGCACAACTAGATATTCACAGACTCAGTTCATTAAATATGATAATGGTTTGTGAGAAATTATTTAAAAGAAGAAAAAAAAGCAGCAGCAGCTATGCTAGGAAAGCTGTGACAAAAACATTCATCTGACCCCCAAAATGCATTGTGTAACAAGATCAAAAGGAGATACAAATTCTGTCATTTATCAAATACTCGTCTCAGATGCGAACTACACTTTCACAATAAGAATGTAATGACAATGAGGTACAATTTACTTCACATAAGCAAGCAAAAAGTTGCAACCAAGTTTCCTGAAAAAGTCATTATTAGAGTCCTTAACTTCATGCCATCTAGGGAAAATTGGGAAAAAATATTTTTATTGAGAAATATGTTGAAATTATTAACAAAAATTTTCTAAACATCTTCCTTTACTATTTTAGTGTATTATATCCTCTTGAAGCACGAAAGTTAGATATTAAGAACAACTAAGAGGGATAACAAATATCCTTAAAGTTTCCAGTGAGAGAAACAATATTCTGCACTACTGTTGTGAAAGATACATCCTTCCCCAAGAATTTACTGATTGTCCTAAATCCCACAAAAAATCTGTAGAAGTTCATACAGACAGGCGAATATTTTGTGGAATAACAATGTGATAAGAAACCAGTCAGGAAAATTAGAACAATCTACGACAGAAGAAGCTTAAAAGCAGTATAACTAATTGAAAATAAAAAAATGAGATCAAGGTGACAAACACTAAAATTCTATGATGCTTCACTTCACTAGCTTGAAACCTCATCCAAAAATGCATAAATGACCAATACCTAAAAGCCAATGAATATAGGTACAGTACATACATATGGAAAAGTGTATGAATTCTTTTGATGCTGTAAATGACACGAAATTTTCCAACAGTCCAAGACAGTGCTGCCTGCAAACAGATGACATTTGTATGTCATAAGCAAATTGAATTATGTACAAATTTCTTAATAGTGGCACTCCAAATAAAAGTGACTGCAGCAGAGTGCCCCTACTCTGTAGTGTTGCCACACAGTTTTTAGTGACATTAATAAGAAGTGGTGAGATAACCACCATGATGTACTGCAATAGAGCCGTGGGTTGCTGGTCACAGTGTGACAACATACAGGTCAGAATAACATTTACACCTAAGGACTGTGAGATGAGCTAGCCAAAGGCAGAGGAAAAATTCATTGTGTGGAGGTAATACGCGTAGCAAATAGGTCAATGTCACCACATCAGGACAAGACAAGTTATGCGCTATGTGACTGGGTGCCAGGTTTTAGTGTAACAAATACGCACCAGAGCAATATAAATAGGTCTGAATTTTGAGGCAGAGGCACTTTGGAATCCAGCAGTACCACCATGGCACCTGGGCTATGGTGGATGGAGAAATGACTAGGCATCACCAGCAGCAGCCATGGGTTCAAGACCAAGTTGGACCAGCCACTGCCAACACTGAGTTCCTTGAGGGACTCTGTGCCACAACACTGCTGACCTGCTGCCTGGGCCAGTGACGATCTGACTCCTGCTGGAGATCAGCAGGTCGTATCCCATGCACACCAGCCACCTTTGGCAGCTGTGTAAACTGATTTGAGGATGGGTCGCAAGGAGAGGCCATTCTCCCCCTCCCATAGGAATGCCATCACAGCACAACATGCAGCACTGCTGGTGTCATGACTGTGGCCTATAAAGGCCAAGGTTGATGGAGTGAAATGTGTTTGCCTCGTAGAGCTAATGATGCAATGTGTGATGAAAGTAAGTTGAATAAATGCCTTACTTTTGGTCAATAGTGTATCCACTGAGCCTCCTGGCCCATTGTTACCTCCACTCACCCTACCAAGTGCAACCACATTCAACAGAGTGGTGTCAGCAGCGGATCTTTGAGCCCATCACCATGCCTTTCACCCCTCCCTCCAGCGAGGTGATAGCAAATCAGTGCATTTTGTGACAGGTCAGGATCATGGCAAGTCAGTGGGTTTTTACCAGGGGTTGAGTTCTGCTGGTAAGTTTAGTGTATGACATGATGGTATTTTTGAGGAGGCATAAATATAAGTATTAACTTTCACCTCGTTGATATGGGCAATAAGGGTGTCATGAGCAAGAAGCATTGCTCATTGTCTAGTACTATATTAGATGGTAACTAAGAGTATTGATTCAGGAGGTGAAGCTGTGGTTAGTTATTGTTTCAACATTAGTAGTAATTATGAGCAGTCACTCAGGTGAGGGTAATTAAGCTGTAGTAAGGTGTAGTATGATAGTGTTATGATTAAGTGTTCTTGTAATTTGAGTTTGTTTTGTGCAGAGCAAGGAATATGGTTCATTATTTATGCATTTAGGGTAGTCATACATTCAAGTGTTTCTTTTTGGCAATGTTAGAATAATTCACAATAAGTAAACATATTGTGGTCAGCACCACAGGGAACAGGGTTTCCAATAACTGCACGATTTTGAGAATTTTAAGAGATGAAGTAGATAAGGTGTGAGCACACAGTGCAAAACAGTCTAAGAGATTAGAAGCACTTGATGCTCAGGTGAAGGCAATAGCTTGTCACAAATATCCAGATTATACAGAGAAGTTGTAGAGAGAACACAATGAATGGCTGGTTGAAGATGTTGGGAGGTGAGCAATATGTAGATTATGCAAATAATGGAAAGAGGGGAAGCAGAGAGGAGGGAGAAAGAGGAATCTGAGAAAGAGAGGAGTAGGTTTGTGAACAGGTTACTCATTCCCGCAGAACAGCAGACTACAATTAATGTAGTTGAAAGTGTTGGCCCTGGGAAGCTCAAATTAACTGTTGATGGTGATGAAATACATGTTCCATTCAATTTATGTGGGACACAAAATAATGATGTTACTGAAGTTAAGGAGAGTAATGTAAAAGTACCAGTCCCGATGTCCAGTGGAGCTATAGAGTCTGAGGTAGCAGGAATGAGTGTGGGGTATAATGAAGTGACTAAGTGTGGGGATGGCAACACGAGTAATTAAAAGGCAGTAGTATCTGCTCCATCGGGCAACAGTAGGTGTCTTGTGGAGGCTGGAGGGCCTGGGCCAGATGCACAGGGAAGAGCATGTGCCAGTCATTTTTGCATTTTGCAGAATGAAACTGCAGACAGTGTTGTTGTTTAGGATACTACAGGGAATGTACAAGAATTGGTTGATAGTTATGTTGCACATGTTGGTGGCAGAAATGGTACAAGGACACATATTCCCTCGGAAGCAGAGTGAACAGAAAAAAGGAGATGAGTGAATTGAGTGATCAAGTTAACAGGGCTGAATCTATTGAAGACTGTATGCCAGAAGTCCAAAATATAGTGTGAATGGAAGTATTGGATCACAGCCTTGCATCTGATATGCACACCAAACTGTTTAAAGCACAGATGAAGCCTGATGTATGCAGTGAGTATGAAGTCTGTGCAGGGTATGACGTGAGCTTGAAATTAAATGTTCTGACTGGACATCACACAGTTAACCTTCAGTGGCAGATAGCTGTTGCTGGTGTAGAGCTGTCATGAGGTGCATCTGTTGAAGAAGATAAATCAGTTAAAACATATAAAAATACATTAGGTAGTAATTAGCATGGTAAAATGCACCAGGCACCAAGGAGTTGTTCTGTTTGGGCAGGAGTACAGTGGGAGGAGTAAGTGGGACTACTTGTCAAATTATTGTGAATGGTAGTGATGTATGTGATTTTCTACTAAGGATAATTTTTGGAGTGTGTTATCTTGTGAAGCATAAGGAGAACTGTTGCTGCAAGGATGATGTTCTCAAAATTGTTCCAAAACAAAGGATTAAAAAACCACTGGACAGCCAATGAAATGCCAGGCATAATATTTTAATGGAGCCAGACCATGTTTTGATAAAGTTGACATGTTAAGGCTAATTTATTAGCAAGGGTGACTCTCAATTTTTGTTTTTAAGTGTGGAACGGGGAGCGAGAAATGGTTTGTGTGTAAGCATGGCAAGAGGCCTAGCAGCAAAATATGTTTTGTAAAAATTGAGTTAATGAGCAGTGCAAGGGACCCTTGAGAGATGTTATGAGATTAAGCAGTATGAGCAAGAGACAAGAAATAAATTTATGGACTTTTTATACACTAATGTAGTAATTGTGTAGGGTTTAAGACTAGCCAGTTGAACAGCATATAACTATTCTGTAGATTAAGCATAGAAGTAGTTATGATGGAGAACCAGGTCATAACAAGATCTGAGGAGTCTTCTTCATGGAGGGGGGTAATGTAGTGTCTCTATCCAGTTTTTAGTGAAATTAATAAGAAATTTCGAGAAAGCCACTGTGAAATATTGCAGTGGTAGCCACATTGTGGCAACATGTGGGGCAGAATAACATGTATGCTGCAGGAATGTGAGATGAGCTGGTTTAACTCAGTGGAAAACTGCACTGTGCAGCATCAATAATCATAGTAAATGGGTCAATGTCACCGCATCAGTGCAAGACTCTTGTAATGGTTTTAGCAAACATGAGCCACAGTCCTTTAAATAGGTCTGAATTTTGAGGCAAAGACACTTCGGGGTTGGGCAGTACTACCACAATGTCAGGGCCACACTGGATGATGAAAGAACTGGGAATCACCAGTAGCAGCCATGAGTTTGGGACTGGGTTGGGCCAGATGCCACCAGCACTATGTTCCTTTTGGGACTTGGTGCCACACTTCTGTCCACCTCCTGCCAGAGGGCAGCAGGTCATGTCCCATACACAGCATCAGCACGTGCTGCCACAGTAAGTACATGTGGGGCTGAGTTGCAAGGGGAGACCATGGCAATAGGTCACATCCCACACATAGCAGTCACTATGTGTCACCACAGTAAATACGTGTGGGGCTGAGTTGCAGAGGATCACCATCACAGCACAAAATGAAGCACCACTAATTTCGCTACAGTGGCCAACTGAAGCTTGTGGCCACCCTCCCAGCTGTAATCAGCACCACAGGGTACCTACGGGAGCATCTCCTCACAGGATGGAAGCAGCCGTCCATGAGCCAGCACCAGCCAGGGTCAATGGAGTGAGGCATGTTTGCAAAGCAGTGGGAGAGATTTGTTTCACAGTATTGAAGATGAAGAAGTGGTCATAGCTCTTAAGGTATGCATTTTAGAGCCCATGTTTATTAGACGTTTTTGCCTTGAATTATCATTCCTACCATATCCTTGAATGCCGACTATTCATCCTGGAACATCCTGTATACATTTACATGTCTGTGACAAGTTTGATATCACATCAGAAATGATAATATGTTTCAGTCTTTTTACTTATTCCATATCCATGGGGACTATTTCACATAGAACCTGTTTAAACAACATTACCATATATCTTTTCTTGCAAATATACTTTACGTGTTTTTGTTTATTTAAAAAGATACTGAAGCATCTCCTCACTAGAGATCTTTGGAATGCAAAGCAGATTTAATGTAGTATAATCTAGAACATCTCACTGAGTCTCTTCAGGAACATAGGGATTCTTACACTTACATGGCAATACTTTTATTAATGGTGTTGGTTAATAACAAGAGTGGATTAAATATGAACTGTTTAAATCACAATCACAATACCTAAGTTTCAGAATGGAACTGTGGATTATGGCACAGAACTGTATAATATATGCCAGAGGATCAGGTAGCAAACTGAAAATCCCAAGGTACTGGTATTCAAAAACTAAGTAACAGGATACCTTATTATACCAACAGCAAATTCAGACAAGAAAATGAAAAAAAAAAAAAAGAAAATGAGACAGAATGACTGGC
Organism: Schistocerca americana; assembly: GCF_021461395.2. NCBI lineage: Eukaryota > Metazoa > Arthropoda > Insecta > Orthoptera > Acrididae > Schistocerca > Schistocerca americana. Next base: position 653,237,824 of record NC_060119.1, on the reverse strand, counting down.
CAGGTACGTACTTGCAGGAGGCAAACTATAGTGAGGCAAATTATAGTGAGGACAAGGGCAGAAAAAGTTGAAGAGTGAGAAGTCAGAGAGACTAGGAGGTCAGAGATAGTACATTAGTAAGCATTGCCAGCTTCATTTCAAAGATGGTGAGGACAGAGTGAGAAGTAAAAATAGTTTACCAGGAGAAGAAATGAACAATGCAGTTAAGAAGTAGGAAGGAAATTAAAATAAGTAAATAAATAAATATATGAAAAAGCGTATGTGCAAGGGGGGGGGGGGGGGGGGGAAATGTTAATGGAGATTTAGGCCAGAAGGGTTAATGGACATTAAGTTCAGAAGAGTGTCAAGATGTGAGGATGTGTTAGAGAGCAACTACCTATTGTGACGTACCTGGTCTGATATCAGCTAGTAGTTCCTCAGTTGGAGCGATCATGATGAAAAATTGGTTGTAAATATGGGTGGGTACAGCATTATAGCACTATCTACATCCAATAATGTAGTTGACATACACACATTTGGTTTCACATATTTTAATTCCATAAATGTCAGACCTCCTGTCACTGAATTAATTATGGCCAGCCCATGTCTCAATTACCTACTTAAGTCTCATTTGCCAGGTATGCATATCTGCACTTCCTAATTATATGATAATAGTCACTGGGCAGTATAACCTAATCAACCATCAACAGTCTCGCTAAGATGAACAATACATGTGGCACTTTTATATTAAAGTTAATCAGTAATAATTATTAACTGTTCTATTTCACTATCCGCCTTCTTATTCACAACAATACATGGTTGCTCCATCACATTATTATGGTTCTGAATGATAAGGGTTCCACTCTCGAAATTTTGGAACAGACTGACTATAAAATGGCTTCAGGCCAAGTGCTTATAAAGCTTTACAAAAATCGCTAATAAAGTTCACATAGTTAAATATGTAATTTTGATAATTCACATTTAGAATTTTACACCTCCTGTTGATTGATCGGTGTAGGAACAATGGTTTTGCTGTGAACTTTATGTCACAATCAGAGTTTTGACTGAAATAAACCTTCTTGATGATGAAAACTGTAAAAATAGCTAAATAAACAGTACTAATATAATAGAGGGAAACATTCCACGTGGGAAAAATATATCTAAAAACAAGGATGATGTGACTTACCAAACGAAAGTGCTGGCAAGTCGATAGACACACAAACAAACACAAATGTACACACAAAATTCAAGCTTTCGCAACAAACTGTTGCCTCATCAGGAAAGAGGGAAGGAGAGAGAAAGACGAAAGGATGTGGGTTTTAAGGGAGAGGGTAAGGAGTCATTCCAATCCCGGGAGCGGAAAGACTTACCTTAGGGGGAAAAAAGGATGGGTATACACTCGCACACACACACATATCCATCCACACATATGGATGGATATGTGTGTGTGTGCGAGTGTATACCCGTCCTTTTTTCCCCCTAAAGTAAGTCTTTCCACTCCCGGGATTGGAATGACTCCTCACCCTCTCCCTTAAAACCCACATCCTTTCGTCTTTCCCTCTTCTTCCCTCTTTCCTGATGAGGCAACAGTTTGTTGCGAAAGCTTGTTTTTTGTGTATATGTTTGTGTTTGTTTGTGTGTCTATCGACCTGCCAGCGCTTTCGTTTGGTAAGTCACATCATCCTTGTTTTTAGATATAAATAAACAGTACCATACATAAAAGTGTTAATTTCCAGAAACTAATTAAGTATTGACATTGCTATCATGTTTTGGACATTAGCTACATCAGTACTTTAAGGATTTCTTTGGGTTATTTTTCTAACCTTATCAATAACATAGCAGTTATGTCTGTTTACATATTAACAATGTGACTGGAATAGGAAATAATTACTGTTAGTTAACTGAACTGAGCTTTAGCAAAACTAGTTACTTGAAGTAGTTCAAATTAATTAGGAAATTATGCTGACTAATGTAATTTAGCTGGTCTTATACTCGGATTTATAGAATGACAGGTTTATCGTAAGGCACAGCTCTGACTAACACAAATGATAGGAAAGTGAAAAAAAATATCATTTAAGGAGGCGAATAACAAAACAAATGGGAATGGGTATCAGCTTGCTTTGTTACACCATCTCCAAATACTAGCATCACATGAGAAGATCCAAACAGCTTGTGTGGCACACATGGCTCTCAGGTCCCTTGAATCATGCTGTAGAGCAACTTGGTACTGAGTGCCCCCAAAAGCTGACAGTTCTTCTGTGGCCATTCATGCACATTAAAAAAAAAAAAAAACTGTGGCAGTAGTCTATAACAGTTGCCTTACTTGTATCTTCGATTATTCTTTATTGTTGCTCAATATTGACAAATATTGACAAACAGATATTTAAAAATTGTTGATGAATGGAGTGGGCATATTGTAGTGTGTCACTTATAAGGAAAAATGTAAGTGCGACTGTTATTCTGGGGAGTGCTGTTGACTTGATCAGAGAAAGATAAGCAGTAGGGGAACGTGTTGCTTGGTTGTCTTTGCACAAAGACATATGAAACAAACAGATATATTTTTGAGGTTAGAAATTTTAATTTCCATCTCAATGTTTTAATAGTTCATTAATTTTTCATACAGGCTAGTGAGAAATAACTATTTTATTTTGTTTTTACCAAACTAAAAATTATGGGTATGGTGTACCCACAAGATAATGTATTTGGGTGCTCAAGCCCTGGTGCACCCACATAGTCAGCGTGCATGGTTGAAAATAATGAATCTAATAATAATGCTCATTTGTTTTACATGTGAATAATTGGGAGCACAGTGACATAACTGAAACATATTTATTAATTTTGCATAAATTTAAAATGTGACTTTGTATTTGGGTTGTAAGTACAAAAATTATTTTGAATATTGTCTCTAATCCATATTCAAGAGACTTGTATCATTCATTGTGCATCTTATGTGTTCAACAATACTTCAGTCAAATTTTCCTAATGTTACAATGCATTTCAGGAAATTCCCATTGCTTCAGTTATTTGATTTTCTACTCTTTCCATGAAACACCATGATTTGTGGTCTCAAAAACTGAATCACATTTATAAAACGTGTAATAATATTGTACCAGCACTCCTTTTCAGAATCTACAAGTTTTTGTCTTTTAAAGACTTACTCAGCACAATCCATTTTTATAGTTGCTGAAATGTGTAGAACTTTTCTCATGCCTGTTTGATATAAGGCTAATTGCTGCCAGTCACTGATTCCCTCACAAAATTTATTATGCTTTGTATTAAAAACAACATAAGCAGCAAACAGCATATTTTGAATCCAAATAGAGCAGCCATTCTCTGTGATACTCTCCCCACCAAATATGCCCCTTATGGGGAAGAGGGGGGGGGGGAGGGGAGAGAAGAGGCATCACCTGTAACTCTCAAGAAAAATGAAAAAAAAAAAGAATAGTGCATTCCAGTGTTTTTTGTGCAAGAAAACAATTTAAAAGTCAATATAACATTGGTTTTTAACATGTTTCTTCAAAAATATTAAAAATATACAATACCCCAGGTATAGTGCCCTCTCTACAAACTACAGTAACATCAACTTGTAACTTATCATCTTCATCAGTTGTCAGAAAATTTGCAATATTAAAAAAAATAATTTTTCCTTTTCTTTGTAAATAATTCAGTGCACTGAAATTGATAGGACAAGATAAAGGTGACCCAGTACCAAGTGGCACAAAATATTCTGGTACAATTTACGAAGGAACCAATCTAGCTTTTATTTGAAATTTAATGCAGTGATATAAATTAAGTGATAGATGTGTTGTTACTGAGTACTTTAAGAAAGACAAAGGGAGCATAAAGTACAACCACACTCATATACTTATGCATGACTGACCATGACTGATATAGTGGCAAATGGACTTTACTTGCATTTAAGGGACCTGGTTCAATTTCCTGACCAGCCACCAATTTCAGTTTTCTCAACCAATTTAAGGAAATATTGAGATGAGTCAATAAAATGGCTACACACACTCCCTTCTCTTCCAAAAAACAAAACTTCATTTCTAATTACCTTAGCTGTTGACTGGATGTAAAACTTCATTTCTTCCTTCTTTCAGTATGCATGCACTGGATAGTATACCCCATTATACCTTTTAGCAATTCAACTGAGAGAAATTAGCTCTCATCATCAAACAGAGCATTTTTTACTCTCTAAAATGACATTTTACACTTAAAGGAACTGAGTAGGATACACCAGCTTGCATTTGCAGTTCGGAACAGAAGTTGTTACACCTTTCAGTGCATTTTAATGAATATTTTACTATACAAGGTATATATCTTAAGCAACATTGTTGTAAATTTTCATGGTTCTAGTGTTTCAAATTCAAAATATAAAAAAATAATTCATTAACAAATATTAAGTATAAAAATCTATGACTCTTGAGGTGCAATTTTCTCAAAAAGTTATTTTTATGAGTGTAGTTTTTATGGCACACTCCTGAGAAGTGTGGGAAGAATTGTGTGTTTAGGCCAAATATGCTGAAGTTTTGCACGTGTGTCAGACAGTGTCTCTAGTAAGCCCATCAACTGATCACATCACATCATTCTTTTCAGTTATGAGCATACAGTGAGCACTAAAGATGCCTAGAAAATAGTATGAGGGGCTGGTGAGAGATTTCACCTGATGTCATGCAGCCAACATAACACAACTGTGATGTAGTTGCATCTTCTTGACGATACTCGATGACACTCTGCAGGGGCAATGAAGATGCTCCTCCAGCATTTTAGATAGGAAGTGTTTGATTACCAACAATACAACCCATAATTGGTTCCCACAGAGTTTCCTCTATGCTCACATGAACTGCAGGCTATGAAGACAATGTTTTGGTACAGAAAAGGAGCTGTAAATCGGTATAGAGAATTGGCAGAAGCACAGGCAGCTGCCTTCTATGACGAGGATACTGGAAAGTTGGTACAATGCTACAACTGATGTCTAAGTTGAAGTGGTGACTATGTTGAGAAGTGGCTGGAAGGTGTAGCTAACTGTTGCAAATAAAAAGTTTTTGATTTTCACAGTGGTTTCCCTGCCATGACTTTTGGCTTTCTGAATAGGTCTCGTATCACATGTAGGAAGGACTGAGACATATAACTTCTGGGAGAAAAAATCCATAGATAATATAGGTAGAGGACACACTGCAATACTGATTTTTATCTGTGTAGCAGATGTCTGGATGTGACTATGGTGAGAGTATTATATGGAAAATAAACAAGAAGGAAGAAAGGGAGATTAAGGTTTAATTTCCCAACAAGAACAAAGTCAGTAGAGATGAAGCACAAGGTCACAGTTGGCAAGGATGGGGAAGGAAATTGGCTGTTTCCCTGTTTCCTACTCAAAAGAAGCATCCACACATTTGTCTTAAGAAATTAGGGAAGTGACACAAAACTCATAACTGAAAGGCCATGAAAGAATTTTAGTCTTAGTCCTCAACACTGCAAGTCCTTCAAGGTGAGACAGGGGGTAGGAGGAAGGATTAGGAGGAGGAGGAAAATTTCCTGAATATGATAAGGCTGACCTAATCTTATTCACTGTTAAAAAAGTAATTATTTGTTCAAGGATCACATTGCCATTGTGATTCATTGTAACAAGTATTTCTCAACTTAAAGTGAACATGGAGTCTCATATAGAGGTTAATAAATCAGTTAATTTTCCTCAACTGTGACTATTTTCCTGTAAATCATATATTGGTTATAAGAAACTTATGGCATTATGCATTCACAAAAGTAAACTTTGTTAGTAAAATTATTCATTTTTTTAATGTGAATATGCAGGTTACTTTATATGCTTCAGCAGCTTTAAAAATCTTGTTGCTCAGCTGTCAAACTGACAAAACATTTGATATAGCTGTAAATAATGATAAAGAAATAGCTACAAAATTAGAAATAGAAGCATACAGACCTCTAAAGCACCAGAAAACTCTGGAAACTTTTGATTATGGACAGGAAGACAAGGCAACTCAAATAGACTCAAAAATTTCTTTCGAGGTTAATGTCTACTTGTGCATTTTGGACCAGGCTCTGATGTCAGTAAAAGAAAGATTTGATTTGTCATGTAGTTTCTTTTGTTTAAACTCAGCAATGTTCAAGGTAACACCCATCTTGTGCTTAATTGTAATCATTTAAAGGAAAGACTCTCTGTGAATAATGGTTAATCAGATATAGATGTTGAAGACTTGTGCATACACATTATATCATGTGAGTCCCTCTTTAACAATTCAGGCAGCTTTCCAAATGATTGTGTAGTCTCTAAAATAACAATTTGTTCAAACACAGTCTTTAAATAATCAGATGTCACCCAGGATAGTCAGTTGGGGATCAGGTATTAAGTGCAAGACATCTATGTGACAATTCTGTGTATCTGTGAAAACATGTGTCTTGAATAGTTACCACTTAACATCTGTATTTGTACAGTGTTTGATTTACCACTTGAACTGCGAGACTTTAAGGTCTTGACAGGCTAAGCAAGCAGGGAACCATTCCACAATATCCAGTTTTGTGGCACATTAGGATGTGAAGGTGGTATGATTTTGGAGAGCATGGAAATGTGAGGGCAAACATATTTGTTGACTATGTCTGTCAATCACAAAGGAGGATCACCATAGTGTGCAACAATCTCATTGTGAACCATTCATCTCTGCACTTTCTGTATCATTCCACATGGATCAGAGACTAGCAGCAGCCAGGCTAGGGAATTACCATCCCACACATAGACTGCCGTTAACACCACAATACGAGTGACTGCAGTTGAAGTGGTGTCATGACCCAAAAGTATAGACTGCTGATGAATGCCATCACACTGTGTATGATGATGAATATTGGTTGTGCACTACTCAAGCTGACCATTGTTGGCAAATATGGTAGTACTTCTCGTACCTCTCTCCCAATGTCTTGGAGAGACACATTGGTGTAACTCTTGGTGTCATGGTGTGAAGAATCATTGGGTATGACTTCAGGTAACAGATGGTAGTGAATGAGGGAACTCATGATACAACAGTATGCCTTGAAAATGCTGCAGCATTATATGTTACCTCTCACACAACAGTATTGTGGTGCCATTTTTCAACAGGACAATACGTGTCCACAAATGACACATGTCTCTAAGAACTGCCTGCATGGTGTTGAGGTTTTTGCCATGGCTAGCAAGGTCCATAGATCTGTGCCCAATAGAAACTGTGTAGGAACAGTTTGGTTATCAACTATGTCCCATAGTTGGCAGCCCTGCAGCCAGATGACTAGTGCGAGTTTTGGTGTTCTTGTAAAGATAAGTCATTTTAGATTACAAAAACTGATTATGTGGTAAATAGGTGTATTAGTGTACTTTTTAAGTGTACCATTAAAGGTTTCATTTTTCTTTACGTAATATAGCAGAAAACGTGAAAAGATTGTACAGTTGAGTTACAGTTGTATTTTCTGTTTACGTTTTGGTGCAGCAAATCTACAGAATTTTGTTTAATTGTTTTTTGCTCTCTCCAGCAATTTAACTGTAGCGTACCTCTTCATTATCTAACTCACATTTCCAGAAAGTAGCTTAAAGATTAAGATGTTGTTACAGAAAGTTTGCACTGTCGTTTTTGTTAACATATAGATGCGAATAGGCCAAATTTGTGGAATCATATTTTCGTGTTTATCTGTAATTTAACTGACTTATTCTTAATAAATTATTACATTTAACATGAGTGAAAATTGCTTGACTTGCTGTAGAATTGTTAGGTCAGGGCTTTGGTGTGACGAGTGTTGTAGTTTTTTCCATGTGGGTGACTCTAGTGGCATGGGAACAGGGGAAGTAAATGAGACTCATCAGTGGTTTTGTAGGATATGTAGTAGAGATAGGAAGTTTCTAGAATTGGAGGGGAAAATTGCCGCCCTTCAGGCAGAGTTAGACAAGGCGAGGGGAGATCTTGACAAGTTAAGGAGGGAGAAGGGTAAAGAGAGGTGGGAAGTGGCAACAGGCAACAGGAGGAACAGACCGAGAACTATGTCTGACAGCTTCGTGGTGAATATGGGAAATAGATTTGACCTGTTGCTTCAGTTAGAAGCTGGTGAGCCTCAAGCAGTTGCAGGTGTAGACAGGGCACAACAGACTTTTAGCAGCAAATTGAAAAGTAAGAATGTAGGGAAATCAGTAAAGAGAAAGAAAGTGTTATTGTTAGGTAGTTCCCATGGAAGAGGTGTTGACCAACTTTTGCATGATGAACTAGGATCACAACACCAGGTCACCAATTTTTTTAAACCTAGTGGTGGTCTGGAGCAGGTGACAGAGGATTTAGGATCACTTTGCAAAGATTTCACTAAGGAAGACACTGTGGTTACAGTGGGTGGACCAGGTAATAGTATTAACAGAGATCCTGGGTACAGTATAGAGTGTGACCTGGCAAAGATAGCATCAGCATTGAAGCATACTAGTGTTGAATTTGTATCTGTTCTTGGGTGCCATGACCAACCGCATTTGAACTCTTCTGTCAAGAGAGTTAATTTGGAGTTGGAACGGCTGCTTTGTTGGGTGCAGGGTCACACATTGGTGTGGTTCCTGTTGATTCTCTCAATAGGTGGGATTATACTAGGCATGGACTTAACCTCAGCAGAAAAGGGAAGGGTAAACTGGCTGGGAAATAGCAGGAAAGTTAAAGGGGGGAGGCACTGTCATGAGTGATAAAATACCAGTGGTTATAGGTTTCAGAAAAGACCCTTTTTTTAGGATAGGGAGGACAGAAACAAACCAAGTTTTAAGAGATGTTAGGATTGCAACAAACCTTCAGTTTGAGAAAGAAACCAAAAAACATAATTCAAGCAGAATTCAACAATCAGCAGAAATTTCAACTCTACCCAGTTTTAACTCAGTCAATGTGAAATGTCAACTAACTTTATTACATCAAAATATTCGATGACTGAGAAATAAAATTAATGAATTAATTATCTGCATAGATGAATTAGAGTCCTCAAACTCAGCTGACATAATCTGCCTCTCTGAACATCATGTGACCACTGGTATAGAACTTTTAAGTGTTACAGGATTTACATTACCATCTCACTTTTGTGGAGCAGAAATGGAGAAAGGAAGAATTGCCACATTCATCAGGAACTGTCATAAATTTAAGAACATAGACATTCATAAATTTTGCCTAGAACAGCAATAGATGCATGTGTAACAGAAGTAGAATTTCACAAAAAAATCCTTCATAATACCCCGAAGCTGTACTGGCCCATTTAACAACCAGAAACAAAGAAATAGTGGTTGATGGTGACTTCAATGTAGATTTCCTTAAAGACTCTCCCAGTAAGAACTTATTTGAGTTAGTAACACTATTGTTCAACTTAATTCCCACTGTAACATTCCCCACTAGGGTAGCCAATTGCTCACTAACAGCCATTGATAATACCTTTATAGAAAAGTCCAATGAACAAAATTATATTACAAAACCAATAGTCAATGGCCTCTCAGACCATGACATGCAGTTCCTTCTGTTAAATGTTAATACTAAACAGGACATAAAATCTGTTAAATCTGAGCTCAAAAGGGTAATCAATAAGCCAAAAATTGATTATTTTAGGACACTCCTCAGTGACATTAACTGGAGTGATGTTTACAGTGCTCATGGCATGAATGAAAAATATAAAACTTTGGTAATAATGTGCTTACCTTATTTGAACACTGTTTTCCCCCAAAACTAGACAAGGTTAGAGCAAAGTCTACAAAGAAGCCATGGATTACTCAATGGATTACTTAAACAAAAAGAAAACTGTATCTGTCAATCCAAAACAGTTGTGATGTTGATGCTATAGCACACTACAAGAAATACTGCAAAATATTAAAGACTGTAATACAGACATCAAAGCAAATTCATTACAAGGAAAAGAAAGTCATATCAGATAACAAAATAAAGACAATATGGGATATAGTGAAGGAGGAGACCAGTAGAACTGCTATGGAAAAGCTCAGACAAGAAATTTCAAGTAACTTCCATAATATGAATTTGATCCTCACTACCCCAGCAGAAGTAATGTCTGTCATAAAATGTTTAAAATCAAAAACATCTAGTGGGTTTTATGAAATATCAACAAAGTTAATTAAAATGTGATTCTGAGTTAAGTAACATATTAAGCTACCTGTGTAACCAATTGTTTATCAGTGGAATATGTCCTGAGTGGTTGAAATACACTCCTGGAAATGGAAAAAAGAACACATTGACACCGGTGTGTCAGACCCATCATACTTGCTCCGGACACTGCGAGAGGGCTGTACAAGCAATGATCACACGCACGGCACAGCGGACACACCAGGAATCGCGGTGTTGGCCGTCGAATGGCGCTAGCTGCGCAGCATTTGTGCACCGCCGCCGTCGGTGTCAGCCAGTTTGCCGTGGCATACGGAGCTCCATCGCAGTCTTTAACACTGGTAGCATGCCGCGACAGCGTGGACGTGAACCGTATGTGCAGTTGACGGACTTTGAGCGAGGGCGTATAGTGGGCATGCGGGAGGCCGGGTGGACGTACCGCCGAATTGCTCAACACGTGGGGCGTGAGGTCTCCACAGTACATCGCTGTTGTCGCCAGTGGTCGGCGGAAGGTGCACGTGCCCGTCGACCTGGGACAGGACCGCAGCGACGCACGGATGCACGCCAAGACCGTAGGATCCTACGCAGTGCCGTAGGGGACCGCACCGCCACTTCCCAGCAAATTAGGGACACTGTTGCTTCTGGGGTATCGGCGAGTACCATTCGCAACCGTCTCCATGAAGCTGGGCTACGGTCCCACACACCGTTAGGCCGTCTTCCGCTCACGCCCCAACACCCTGCAGCCCGCCTCCAGTGGTGTCGCGACAGGCGTGAATGGAGGGACGAATGGAGACGTGTCGTCTTCAGCGATGGGAGTCGCTTCTGCCTTGGTGCCAATGATGGTCGTATGCGAGTTTGGCGCCGTGCAGGTGAGCGCCACAATCAGGACTGCATACGACCGAGGCACACAGGGCCAATACCCGGCATCATGGTGTGGGGAGCGATCTCCTACACTGGCCGTACACCACTGGTGATCGTCGAGGGGACACTGAATAGTGCACCGTACATCCAAACCGTCATCAAACCCATCGTTCTACCATTCCTAGACCGGCAAGGGAACTTGCTGTTCCAACAGGACAATGCACCTCCGCATGTATCCCGTGCCACCCAACGTGCTCTAGAAGGTGTAAGTCAACTACCCTGGCCAGCAAGATCTCCGGATCTGTCCCCCATTGAGCATGTTTGGGACTGGATGAAGCGCCGTCTCACGCGGTCTGCACGTCCAGCACGAACGCTGGTCCAACTGAGGCGCCAGGTGGAAATGGCATGGCAAGCCGTTCCACAGGACTACATCCAGCATCTCTACGATCGTCTCCATGGGAGAATAGCAGCCTGCATTGCTGCGAAAGGTGGATATACACCGTACTAGTGCCGACATTGTGCATGCTCTGTTGCCTGTGTCTATGTGCCTGTGGTTCTGTCAGTGTGATCATGTGATGTATCTGACCCCAGGAATGTGTCAATAAAGTTTCCCCTTCCTGGGACAATGAATTCACGGTGTTCTTATTTCAATTTCCAGGAGTGTATGCTGAAGTTAAGCCACTGTTTAAGAAGGGAGGTAAAGAAATAGTATCACATTTCTGTCCAATTGCACATTTCCCAGCATTCTCAAAAATTTTAGAAAAGGTAATGTACAATCAGCTTTATAACCATCTTATCACAAATAACATACAGTCAAAGTTGCAGTTCAGATTTCTGAAGGGTTCTGATATTGAGAAGGCTATCTACACTTACAGTGAAAATGAACTTAATTCATTAGACAAAAAATTGCAGGCAACTGGTATATTTTGTGATCTGTCAAAGGCATTTGACTGTGTAAATCACAATATCCTTTTAAGTAAATTAGAATATTATGGTGTAACAGGAAATGCTGCAAAATGGGTCAAATCTTGTATCTCTGGCAGGAAACAAATGGTGTTATTAGGAAAGAGACATGTATTAAGTTACCAGGCATCATCCAACTGGGAACTAATTACACATGGGGTCCTACAAGGTTCCATCTTAGGGCCCTTACTTCTTCTTGTGAGTATCAATGACCTTCCATCAATAACATTACCAGATGCCAAGTCTGTTTTGTTTGCTGATGATACAAACATTGCAATAAATAGCAAATTAAGTGTAGTCTTGGAAAGACCAGCTAATAAAATATTTGTGGACATTAATCACTGGTTCCTAGCCAATTCTTTGTCACTAAACTTTGAAAACACACACTACATGCATCTCAGAACTTGTAAGGGGTGTTCCACAAGTATTTGCCTAACATACGACGACAAGTAGATAGAGGAAGTGGACAGTGTTAAATTCTTGGGATTACAGCTTGATAATAAATTCAACTGGGAGGAGCACACCACAGAACTGCTGAAGTGTCTTAACAAATCTCTATTTGCAATGCAAATTGTGTCAGACATAGGGGATATAGAAATGAAAAATCTGGCATACTATGCTTACTTTCATTCCATAATGTCATATGGGATTATTTTTTGGGGTAATTCATCAAGCCAAGCTAAAGTTTTCCAGGCGCAATAGGAGTTACATGTTGTGTGAACTCAAGAACATCCTGCAGAAGCTTGTTTAGGGAACTAGGGATACTAAATACTGCTTCCCAATATATTTATTCCTTAATGAAATTTGTCATTAAAAATATATCACTTTTCCAAACCAACAGCTCAATTCATGAACTCAGTGCTAGAAATAAGAATAATCTTCGCAAGGATTTAAAGTCACTTACTCTTGTACAAAAAGATGTGCATTATTAAGGAACACACTTTCAATAACTTGCCAGCACCCATAAGAAGCTTAACAACCAATGAAATTCAGTTTAAGAGAAGCCTAAAGGATTTATTGGTGGCCAACTCCTTCTAATCTGTTGATGAATTTCTCAGTAGACCAACTGATTTATGTGTGTGTGTGTGTGTGTGTGTGTGTGTGTGTGTGTGTGTGTGTGTGTGCACTCTAACTTCTGCACCATTTCAGTGCAGTATTCTGCACCATTTCAGTGCAGTAATGTGTTCATTGTAAATAAGTATTGTAATAGTTCTATTATATGTTTATTACATTATAAATAAAAAAAAACATTTTTCTAAATATTAAGTTCAGTGCATTAATGTGATCTTAGTAAATGAGTGTTTGCAAAATGATTTTTTCATATAGTTTTCATTAAAAAAAATGATGATCATTCCACTTGGGACCTGTGGAAGGTACATTAGCTTATTTGTTTCAGTTCTAAACATTTGTCATGTATTATAATTTTTCTGACTGTTCTAGATCCTGGAGGACCTCCTCACTACAGATCAATCGGAATGAAAGTAAATCTAATCCATTGCCAATATCCAAGATATCTATGACCATTTGCAACCTTTGTTTGCAAGGTTACCTTAGGGGAGGATATAGCGGATTTATGTTACCATTCCTAAGTGAATCAGTGCATGCATCTAGCTTAGAAGGAGTGCAATGTCATACTGATAAGTGTGCTCATACTGCAAAGTTCTTTGTAAATTTGACTTGATTTTGTAATCACTGAATTAAGATCACATACCCTCACCTCCTGTGAAGGTTCATTTGATTTTTTCCTCCAATTCTGCAGTTTATTTCAAAATGGATCATTAGGAAGCTTATGTTACTTGTTTAATTTATTAAAAAAAGATGTAAAGAAATTACTTGAGTTCTGAAAATGCTTTACTTTAAATGCAAAGCGTTGCTCAGTTTGGATTAACTGATTTTTCTGGAGTGAATAGAGCAGTAAGTACCACACTGCAGGACACAAAGCATAAAATCCTGTCAAGGCAGCCACTGATCATGCAACAGAAAAGTGGTATTGATGTAGCATCTGTCCTATCCTGAGTTCATGTAATCAGAAATTGGACAATCATCCTATAAAAAATTTACAAAAAGAATAATAAATATTTTTGGATCTGATTGCCATCAGACTGGCATATCATAAATTTAAAGAAAATCATTCACTGGATTCTCCAATATTTTTAAATGCATATTCAGCTAAAAGTAATTGAGTGTGATGTCACAAAGACATTAAGCATTGTATGATGTTTTTCTGGTTCTTTATAACTTATGGCAATTATTAGGTGGGGGAAAGGGCCATAGGAAATTGTAAGAGAAGGAGCTGAGCACTTTGTAGTCTTCGTCAATGGAAAGCCACCATATAAGAGAAGGAAAATGGCTGTATAATCATCATATACAGATCCATTGCAAAAGAAATGACACAAGGGTTGGTGGTGGGGTGGTGTTAGTGGTGCTGGTAGTAGTTGCAGCAACACCATTGTCACTATACAAAACTACATCAGACAGAATATAAAATACTCTTTTCTTCTATATTTCTAAATATTACAATTTTTTACCCCAAAATAAAATGCTGGCAGCTTTCTTGAAGAACATGGTCTTACTTAACATAATGATCTATTTTTATTTGCACCATCACATACTACTCCATAAAACACACAGCACTGCAATTGATTTCTGAGTGATTAAATACCAAGACAGTTCTCCATCTTCAGGCATTTGCAGAATTTCTTGGTTTGTGTGTGTGTGTGTGTGTGTGTGTGTGTGTGTGTGTGTATGTAAGGGAGTGTGTGTTTGTGGGTACATATGCACACATATGCATGTTTGCATTTTATTAAACTACTGTAAGTACCAGATTATTCGTCTTCTCATTTTGTTGTAGTTTATGAAGGGTTGGTAAAAGCAGCAACAATAAATTCTAAAAAGCAACAAAATTTTTTTATTACACAACTTATGGGACAATTGTTTTTGTCCACTATAAAATTGTAAACATCTTTCATAACAAAACAACAGACTCATTTAAGACATCCTGTCATAACAACATGTATTTATATCCTCTATATACAATTTGTTTTAAAAGTTTTCACTGGAAGAACTAAATATTTACAAAATAACTGCTTAATCAGAAATGATTTTTTTCTTGTATCTGAATTTTTTAGCTCTTACATGCAAACATCATTGAAAATGCAACACATACACTGTTTTTCTTATTATCTAAACATTTATAATGGCACAACTTGACTTTTACATTATATACAAATATACAGATATGTACAGTGGTAAATGTTGAGAGTAGACTGAGAGAAATCTCTGTGACTACCCACATCCCTCCAGAATTTTTTTATCTTGTAACTTAAACTGTGAAACTGTTTGTAGAAACTACAGCATGACAGCAGTCGCTTGTCACTTCTCTGCATATATCGTCTGTTGTTGTACATTATAAGAACTTTAATTGCAGAAGCAGTTATGAATTCCTATACCAGATTGCAGATGCTTCAGAATAAACAGGATTGTGGAGCATTTGTGGCCACATGCGTATATGAATCTCATTTGAATTTTTTTGCATATCTAAAGGGCTGATTTAAAAGGTTGTAGATAATTGATTGTTATTTCAGTTATAATTCACAGAGTATTTAAGTTCTTCAGCTTGCAGACAGGTTATTTGTGTGTTCAGAATACAAAAGTCAGGAATGAAGACTAACTACATATGAGACCAAAGAAGAGAATGAAGTCACCAGTCACTGAAGCTGAAACTGATACCAGGATAGTAGGTACTCAGAAGAAAAGATGGAGAATGTCAAACAGAAACTTAATGAACTGCTAATCCTTTGGAGCAAAAGTTATGCAGGACAAGAAAAACAGTTCAAAGAAGAGGCAAAAACAGTAACCAATCTCTAAACTCTTTTGTTTTGTGTGACTAGTATCTCTGTTCCCGTTATTGCAGCTTCAGCAAGTGATAGGTAGGTGCTCCTCTTTATATCTTATACATCATTGCGTGACATCCCAGATAGGAGACAACAACTTGTAAAAAATAAACTATGATATTATTATATCTGACAAACAGAGAAATAACAAAGTATTGTTGCTACTTTGTTTAAAATAATTGTGTTCTTAATTCACAAACAGCCTACAGAAATAAACACTAAAATACATACAATAAAGAACTGTACTGGAGTGGCAACATTGTCCACAAAGTATTAGGTGACATAGGTATAATTTATTTGGGTAACAAACATGATTATCATGAACCATAGCACTTTAACTGAATGCACAAGTATAAAATTTTACATATGGAATATAGTTCAATAAGTTAAAAAATGACAAGAATGGCAAATGCTACTGGTACAGCAACAACTATAAATGATATGTTAATATTTTTATGTTGTTACTCTGTTTGAGACAAAAAAACATTGTAAGTATTTTTTTCTCTGTCCAGTTGGCCTACATGTAACTTTCTGTCACAAAATTTGAAATGTCATCAAAGAGCTTCTTCTCTGTTATAAAAGCTCATTCTTACAACACCAGTATTAATTCTGCCATCATGAAGACAATTATTTATTTTGTCACTTGATGATATTAGCCATAAAGCAATTGAAAATAAAAACATAGGTGTAATCTTGATAAGTTAGGAATTTGGATAATCAGAAAATGAAGTCTATCTACCAAAGATTTTTTATAGCTACTAAATTTAGCTTAGCAAAACTCTAGAATTCAGTAACTGTGACAGAAAATAAGCCTGCAAGCAGAGTGGTATAGGTAGATTTCGTTGCATTTCATGAAGTGGTGGACGGAGGGTGGTTGGACGGATGCACAAATAAGCTTCACCTATATGCAGCTAACTAAGAAATAACCTTTCTCATAACTCTACTGCATCAATGACACACAGATATGTGGTGATAAAATACTTCCATATTTTACTGATCAAAACATAGGCGCTATACTGAACTTACATAATTTATTATTGTATGTTGATTGATATATCATGACTGTTGGCAGTTTTTTATAATGTCATTTAAGTAAGTGGAGTAAATCAACACAATCTACCGAGAGCAACTGCTGTTCAATGATGATGAAATACATAAGTATACAATCACATTAGTTACTAAATTTTATCTCTGTTTTATTCATAGTGCAAAATATATGAAGATGAATAATTATTAGCAATTGAAGTATTTGTGGGGGAAATAATATTAGCAGTAAAAAGACACAATTCTAAGGGGAGAACGTGAAACAAAAACACTTTCTGGAAAGTTCACAGGATCAGATTACATTTTCGTCACACATAAGTTCAAAGAAACTTTATAATTGCCTCACATCAATGTCTTTTATGTGGTACAGACCACAACAATATTTCAGCAGAATATAATCAAAGCATGTTTAATGAAAATAACTCTGCAACCAAAGCTATTTATTTCATTACTGATGTAATTACTCAGTGTGCTATTTGGTTTTATGATAACAATATCTTCAAATTCACACTTTTGGTTGTAAAGTTTTTTCCATTTTTGCAATAAAACAATACAAAAAAATTGTTTATTTTCCCTACTGACACTTTATGTAAATGGATTACTGTAGTATCACTAATAAATAGCCACACTAACCATTCTGCATTGCATGACAAAATGGTTGCTTTTTGAGCTTTTTTTGTTATACATTTTTCTCACATTTCTTTATTAGTTTCAGGAGGAATAGACCGTGACCTCTGTGGTATATAAGATGTATTAATTTATACAGCGGGCATGGTACAAAAATATAACGTGAATACTTACACAACGAATACAAAGCAGCGTATTGTATGAATAGAAATATGTGATACAGTTTTAAAATTTTCTTTTTTCATTTCACAGGTACAGTATGTAGTTAATTGAAAACATATACAAAAGATGTTGTAGTAACTTAGCTGCTTCTTAATTTTTTAATTTCATAAATATAACCAACAAAGACTTCAACAACTGAAAATATTTTCTGATGTTTCTGACACAATATTCATGAGTGTTCTTTTACCACAATAAGGAGTTAAGAAGGCAGTCATTTCTCTGTGTAACCTGGAAATTATGGTTCTGAAGTGGGAACTTAGCAGCCATGATGACAAGCATTTCACATATCTTTAACATAGAACATATCTGACTTTAAGAATTTTCTGTATATGTTATAAACCTTAAGTAAATAAATAAAAGAGGAAAATATTTTGTTAATGATTCTTGTTCTTAGAATTCTAACAAAATAATGCCTTTACTGTACAAAACTACATGATATTATAACCTATGGTACAACCACTATTTGTGTAACGGTTACAATTTTACAGTGCTTTAATGAATGGACAAACTGTGTGTACTTGGGATATTAGGCTGCTAGTACACTAGCTTCTGCTGTGTTCTAGTGACATGTAGTTCAGATGTGTATGTTTTTTAGAACAATGTAAAACAGAGACTATATGGACAGGTTTTTGTGGCAGTTTAAGGACACTTCTGAATTGTAATTGAAAGTCAAAATGATGGAAAGTAAGGCGAGAAAGCAAAATTACCAGACAAAATACAAAAGGGTGAAGTTTACTGAAGCTTATTGGTGTTTCTGTCTTAAATACTTCTGGATTTTGTGCAAATTCACCTTTTCCATTTACCTTTATGCATTCTGAAATATTATTCTGTTATAATAATTTTTTAAACTCTCTCGATTTGTAAAAGAAGTATTGTTTATTGCTACAGCAAAAGTTTAGTTTTTGACATAACAGGGTGTTAGAAATAACAGATCAGCTTAAAGATAGCACCTTTGTTACTACCTGTTAATTTAAATTCCTTTTTTTACCTTCTTGTTGTAGGTGTGAAAGATGTACTCTCAAAAATTAAACTTTATGCGATTATCAGTTTTGCTCTGTACTATATGTCTTTGCAATGAAATCTACCTTTGATCTTATTCTCATTTTCAATGTGCCTCAAAGTGGCTTTACCATACATAAAAAGAATTAATGTTATTAAAGATTTTAGAAGCCTATTTACAGAGAACAGGAAGATCCAGGAAGTCAAATCTAGATTATAAAACATTAGAGATATTAAAAATGCACAAAGACAAAAGTTTGCAAGTTAAATTTCAGATGTGAGAAAGAGATATTTCTTTAAAAGTATTTTAAACTTCTTTATTATATGTATAATTTTTTAATAGGCAGCAATGATTATTATCACTGCTTCACTACATTAATGTCAGATGAAGAATTGTGCAGGAAAAGTAGATTGTAACATGCTTCACTCTAATCATTACCATCCATGATGGGCTATGAGTTGTGGACAAAGTTACTTGAGGTCAGTTATCACTCTCATTTCTCAGTCCAGGACAATCCCCTAAAGGTAATTTTGCATCTCTGTTGGAAATTGTTCAGTAGATTTTAATTTGGTGAAATAAATAGATTAAACTTGTATTGCACAACACTTTCTTTTTATTCATCAGTGCCAGCTCCCTGTGTTCATATAATTATTTGCATTTTTTTTGTGTTGGCTTAAAGAGATAGTAAATGTAGACACATACAAAAAGAATGTATATTTAATAACGTCCATTTGTAACAGTTTTTTGAAATGGGAATACTGCGAAGGGAAATATTTACAACAAATGCTTGGGAACAGAGATAATACTTATCTCATGTTGATTTAATACACATGGAATAAATGTCAGATTATCAGTTTGTACCACCTTTTGGGGCTTACTGAGCAGAAATGATATGACTGTAAATGTTCCACAGTGCATTCTTTATACCTCAAAAGAAAAAACATAAAGTGCATTTCCACTGTGACACTTGTGACAGGGAAAATTGTCTAAAGATAGAAAATTTGAAACATCATTCATGACAATGGTTGCAGGAGATTTAGTGTTGTTGTCTCCTGCCCGAGTATGGAAGTGTTCCAATAACAAATGTGTTATTTGCCAATAAATCTCTTTCCGAGAATATATATAAAACAACTAGTAAGGTGAAATAAAAAGGAAGGAAGGAACATTAGAGTTTAAATGTCCCATCAGCAGGGAGGTCATGAGAGATGGCCAGATGAAACAGGCTGAACACCAAAGTTAAGAAATTGAATATGCACAAAATATCAGCGTCCACTGTTAATTCTCGCATAAAGTACAAAGTGCACCAGAAAACTTCATGTGATTAATTTTCTTGCTTCCATCAGATTAAGCACTTTCTACAGGAAAATTACATTATGTACTTCATGAAAAACGCAAATATCAATGGATGACGAAATATACAGATATCAATGGACGTGGGAAATCACTTCAGGAGTTTGTTTCCCTATAATTTTGTCAAAACACTGAGCTCAAAAGAGGTGGTATTTTTAAATAAACCAGAACTAAAATAACAAAAGCAAAGGCTATCAGTGTGGAATGATAACTGTAGACAATAATTATGAGATAGTTGGTGATGATGCTCTCATGTCTTTTTATATATTTTTAAAAAATAGAAATGGGTGCATGCTTACAAATACACATGACACTGGGAATGAATAGTACCTGGATTATTTCTTACCCTACACAAATATACAACCAGTTGTCACATAACACCCTTTTCAGTTAGTACTGAATAGACAAAAACTGGATAGTGGGCCATAGTCACAGAAATAGCTACTGAATTTCCAGTTTCTGGAAATATATTGAGCAAATGGAAATGCAAATGAAAATTAAAGACTTCAATAGCACTGTCATTTTCCAAGAGTGTAATGTAACATTTGATAATTTATCATACACATGTCAGAAAATGGAATGGTGACATGAAAGTAAAAAAACAAGGACCCCTAAGAGTAGATGTATAAACAATTCTTCTGATGGGAATGTGTTTTGTTGGTAGTTACTTATCTCTATATCATTTGCACACCTAATCTTATTAATAAAATCCTCTTCAAATGTATCTTTTCAATATTTACTCCACAGATCAGCACACATGAACACTTTCACTTTGATTGAGTTTATTTTCAGTGTTCTTGTGCTTTTTTATATTACATTTTGCTTTCAAAGGAACAATAACAAATGAATGGGAAGATTGAGAAGTGGCAATGCTACATTACACTCATTTCATGTTGATTGTGAAAACCATATCAAAATATTTCATTTATTAACAGACTACATATTTGAAAACATTCTGAAACTCAACCCATAGGTTTCTGCTTTTACCATCATTTAGCTTATAGAGATTCATTAAAATCACCTGAAACCAATATATGGTACTATAGGCACATCATTTATTAAGGTCACTTCCAACTCTTTGGCAGTTAGAGGCTCAATAACACTACATTCTGGATTGAGTTCCTATAGAAATTACATCTCTCTGCTCAAACTGCAGACATGCTGTGATCCCCATCATGTATCCACCTGCTGCATAAGCAGTCATAACAAGTGTGCTTTATAGTACATCTCACACAATTCACATATATATTCATTTCAGAGTACATGACCTTATGGCAAGATGGCGCCCCAAGTAACAGTATTACCAATCATGTCCTTGCCATAATGAAATCCATTCTGTCACTCAATTTTCTAACAAAAAGTCAGTTCTTGTTGTGATGTGCGATTTAGAACATAAATGGTGCCATTTCCATCTCTACAGAACAACTGCAGTTATCTTACAAACTGGCAATGACTTGTAAAGTTGGCACCATATTACAGTTCAAATAAAACATTGTTACTTTACTGTTAAATACTCACACTTATCCACATTTAGAATCCTTTAATCACATCGTAAACTTCCAAGCTGGACAGTATTAGGTATATGAGCCAGAGGGACAGAAGTACACATGTTGTTGTCCATTTTATGCATTTTGGACCACCGAGTTCACCTCCAACCATTTTGGATCTCCTCAAAACTAAGATCATTATTGCAACAGCAGCTTCTGTGCAGAATATTGTCACAGAAAAAGCCATACTGAAAAATACAGGGGACTAATTAATTACATATATACAACAAATTTACAAGTCATTCATTACTAATAAAACACAGATATGAGCAATCAGCAAGAAAAAATTACACTACTGTCCACTAAAATTGCTACACCACGAAGATGACGTGCTACAGACGTGAAATTTAACTGACAGGAAGAAGATGCTGGGATATGCAAATGATTAGCTTTTCAGAGCATTCACACAAAGTTGGTACCGGTGGTGACACCTACATCATGCTGACATGAGGAAAGTTTCCAACCGATTTCTCATACACAAACAGCAGTTGACTGGTATTGCCTGGTGAAACGTTGTTGTGATGCCTCGAGTAAGAAGGAGAAATGCGTACTGTCATGTTTCCGACTTTGATAAAGGTCAGATTGTAGCCCATCGCGATTGCGGTTTATCATATTGCGACATTGCTGCTCGCGTTGGTTGAGATCCGATGACTGTTAGCAGAATATGGAATCGGTGGGTTCAGGAGGGTAACATAGAACGCTGTGCTGGATCCCAACGGCCTCGTATCACTAGCAGTTGAGATGACAGGCATCTTACCTGCATGGCTGTAACAGATCGTGCAGCCACGTCTCGATCCCTGAGTCAACAGATACGGACGTTTGCAAGAACTGCACGAACAGTTCAACGATGTTTGCAGCTGCATGGATTATCAGCTCGGAGACCATGGCTGTGGTTACCCTTGATGCTGCATCACAGACAGGAGTGCCTGCAATGGTGTACTCAACGATGAACCTGGGCGCACGAATGGCAAAACGTAATTTTTTCGTATGAATCCAGGTTCTGTTTACAGCATCATGATGGTCGCATCTGTGTTTGGCAACATCGCGGTGAATGCACATTGGAAGCGTGTATTTGTCATCCCCATACTGGCGTATCACCCGGCATGATGGTGTGGGGTGCCATTGGTTACACATCTCGATCACCTTTTGTTTGCATTGACGGCACTTTGAACAGTGGACGTTACATTTCAGATGTGTTATGACCCGTGGCTCTACCCTCCATTCAATCCCTGCAAAACCCTACATTTTAGCAGGATAATGCATGACCACATGTTGCAGGTCCTGTACGGGCCTTTCTGGATACAGAAAATGTTCGACTGCTGCCCTGGCCACCACATTCTCCAGATCTCTCACTAATTGAAAACGTCTGGTCAATGGTGGCCAAGGAATTGGCTTGTCACAATACGCCAGTCACTACTCTTGATGAACTGTGGTATTGTGTTGAAGCTGCATGGGCAGCTGTACCTGTATGCGCCATCCAAGCTCTGTTTGGCTCAATGCCCAGGCGTATCAAGGCCGTTATTAGAGCCAGAGGTGGTTGTTCTGGGTACTGATTTCTCAGGATCTATGCACCCAAATTGCATGAAAATATAATCACATGTCAGCTCTAGTATAATATATTTGTCCAATGAATACCCGTTTATCATCTGCATTTCTTCTTGGTGTAGCAATTTTAATGGCCAGTAGTGTAAAATGTCACAAGATTTAGCAAGGAAGTTTTTATTTGAGTGAATGAAGATGTGTTAGTGTATACTGCTGATTATAGGCTCTCTTGTTTCCAGTTGGATGACTTTACAATTCAGTGAGTGTTGCATCCATCTCCTTCATAGAACTTTCCATCCTGAAAACTTTACAATTCAATGAGCATTTTATCCACCTCTGTCACTAGAATGTTCCATCCTGGAAAACCTGGAGGTGTTTGCTGATAATTAAAGCAGAGATAGTGATAGCAATAATCAGTATCACTACATAATAGATCACAGAGGAAGTCTAAACATTTTGATGATAAAGTAATAATAAGTTCAGGGTAATATTAGGAACTCTCACAGTTTTATTTGTAGAATTATCATAGCATTTGTTTGCAATATGTAGGAGAGAACCCAGGTCCTGAGTACCAGTACACTATTTTATTCATGATCCACCTACTATAATGAGCAGTTAAAAAAATTTCTTTGCAAATGGGCTTATATAAAACAAATGAAATAGTTTCCAGTAACATTATGAATATATGATTTGGTGTAGAATGAAAATGTGGAAGGATATTTGCTACCCCAAGAAGTGCCCAATAATGAAAGCATACACATTGTCTAATATAAGAATACAAGATAGCAAGTATCTTTCTATATTCCCTAGTGTGCTATGAAATGGAGAAGCGTGCTGTATCACAAATTTTAAAGCTTGCAAAATAAACAAATCACCATTCAGCTACCATTCAATATGTAGCTCCAAAACAAATATGCTTGAACCTTTATTTTAACAGGTTAACATTAGCATTAAAAACTACAGTGGTGTGCTGCTTGATACAGCATTTAGATATCTAGGTGTAAAACTGCAAAGTGAAATGATATGGAATGAGCGTGTAAAGATGGCAGTAGGAAAGATGAATGGCAGACTTAGGTTTATTGGGGGAATTTTAAGAAAGTGTAGCTCGCCTAAAAAGGAGACTACCTACAGATCACTAGTACAACCCATTCTTGAGTACTGTTCAAGTTGTGGGACCCCACCAGGTCAGATTAAGAGAAGACATTAAAGCAAATGAGAGTCCCTGGGGAAAAAAACACCCTTCTTTTCACCAAACACTATTGAGAAAATTTAGAGAACAGATATTTACATGTATGTTTGTAATTATAGGGAAATAATAAAAATCTACAGGACCTTGTCATTTAAATAGTCAAGTAAACCTCCTTATTTACAACAATCATATGCACTTCCTTGTAACTGAGGCTCACAAATAAAAACTGTTGAAAACCATGAAATAAAGTAATTTATTATTCTGATAAACCATAAAAAAGATAGAAAAGCTGTTTTATAGCAAAAGGATATCCCCACTGTGATAACACAAGTTCCAAATTTAACCAAAGTAATTATAGCCCCCATAGCAGCCAGATAGACCCACAACTGGTTAAAGACAAATAATTAAATTTTCAGTTTCCTAAAGACTTACATTACGCAATTTAAGACAAATAAGAAAAATAGTTATTAATGATCATACAGTATATGAAATACTATGTGTAAAATTCCTGAGTGTCCACATGGGTAACAAGCTGAAATGGGGTTAACATATAGATGAGCTAATGAAAATGCTCAGTCTGACATATTTTCGTTTAAAAGTATCTCACGTTTTGTTATCTTGAAGATAGGGATACTAGTCAATTTTGCAAATTGTCACTCTCTGTTGTACTGTGGAATTATCTCCTGAGGCACTACGGCTGAAATAAATGAAGTACTTACCAAACAAGCATGAGCAATAAGAATGTGTCAAAACAGATAAATGCACATCTTGCAGTCATCCTCAGATGTCTTTGAATTTCTACACTCACACGGCAACACATTTTTTGTCAGTAACAGAAGTCACTCTCTGAAGAACTGTCATTTATGAAACCACAATACAAGACATAGAAATTATTTCTATGACAACATCTTTTGCATCTTTTTTAGAGTTTGGAGTGGTATTCAGCACACAGGGAAAAGGATCTATAACATGCTGCTGGTAGATGTAAAACAAGAAGTTGGAAATATCTTCAGACATGAAAGAAAAATAAAGATGTATTTCATTAACTGGTACTTTTACAAATTAACTTCTATTCTGGATTATGAAACTGAGTTATTAATGCTACAATAAGTCTCAAAGCTCCTTGAAACCTGCTTGTATTGTTTCCAAATGTAGATAACTGTTATTATTGATCAAAATCAGTGTAGTCATATAATTATCACGCAAATAGCAGCTATCTAGCATAACTGAGGAAGCAGTGAGTTTTTTTTTAAAATGGGAGTTTTCTACTAATTTTGATAGATTCATTTAAGTGTAACTAAACATAAACAGTATATATTTGCTTAAATGATTGTTATACAGCCTACAGAAGCAGTTTATAACAGTTGCTTCCCAGTGTTGTTGCATACTATACCTAAAAAAATTAATTGTTCCATTTACATCAAATTATTTGTGGTAAACAATGTATGAAGGAATGAATGAAAGAATAAATTAACTTATGAACTCATTTTAAAGTTGTTGCTGTCTTCATGTGTATTCAAAACACAAGACACAGAAATATTTATCCCAAAGAAATATTTATCACAAAAGATCTACATTTCTTTCTGTGTAACCCTTTTTTTGCAAGACAGACACCATTCGACACACACACACACACACACACACACACACACACACACACACACACACACATGTAAATGCAGCTCACACACACGTACGACAACAGTCTGGCTGCCAGTCTCTGGTCTCAGCAGCCAGAGACTGTGGTCGTGTGTGTGTGAGTTGTGTTTGAGCAAATGTGTGTGTGTGTGTGTGTGTTTTGTCTAATTCTGATGAAGGCCTTTTTGGCTAAAAGCTTGCTTGTTTGACAGTATTTCTGTTGTGCCTATCTGTGATTCAGCACCTTGCTGCATGGCGAATAGCAATCTATCCTTTTCATAATATTATCATTATTCCATCCTGGATTTCCACTGATCTTGCCTAATTGCTTGACTCTGAAACCTCATTATAGGTCCTTTGTTTCCACAGAGCTTTTATTTATTTCCTAATGTCTTCTTTCATTACTTCTTTGACATACAAGTTAAGCAACAGGAGATATATAATGAAATCTTGTCTTGCACTATTTTTAACAAATGTCCTGATTTTAAAGTTTTGTTATCTCCCTTTGTTTTTGAAGAGATTGTTGATTGTTCATCTTTCTCTACACTTAATCCATATCATCCTCAGTTTGTGTAAGTGTACTGAAAATTATTGCAATATGCATAAATACCATAATGGTATGTAAATTTTTTCTGAATCCTTATTTTTGTTAGAAAGTACAAGGTCACAACTGCTTCTCTGGTCCTTTATCTTCCCCCTACCTAAGCTGATCTTGATCCAACAACTCTTCAGTTTTCCCTTTTATGATTCTGGATTTCCAGTGATCCATGGCTCATTTTACAATGATATTGGGTATTCAGTAATGTAAAATCAAAACATTATAGATAATTTGTAAGTATATAAATCAAACATATGGAAACTAGTGTAGCAATAAATACCATTACATATAACTGATGTTAGAATTATCTACATATTTATTATACATTAAAAGGCAGAGTAATGATCTGCATCCAAAACAGAGTCATGGATATAAAAACAGATGATTAGAAAGCATACAGGCATGTTATAATATCTCTACAGTTCTTTATCACAATCATGCACGCATCTGTGTCCCCCACCCCCTATCTCTTGCACACAAACATATAGTTCTTGATTATGTGACATGAGCATGAGAGGTATGGCATATGTCTCAAAATCCTCTTCTTGTGCCCTCTATGGAAATGTGTTAATAATAACTGCTCAAAAAGTATGCCATCTGTTTTGGAGATTCCGTCATCAGTCAAAAAAATCTCAAAATACCTGGTTTTCTAACTGATTTTAGTAAATGAACATGGTATCCTATTGACTTGGAGACTTTTTTGCTCTGGATAATCTATTTAATCAATCACTACTTCAACCTTGTGTGTCTCGTGGTGTGATGGCTGTTCACCATCATACAGCCATTTGAAAAATTTCTATACATCTGCCCTTTCATTAGCACATAAGGGACATTTCCATTTTGACTCTAGAGATTCAGACCTTTACCACTTATTATTCACAAATCGCATTTAATCAGTCTGCACCCAGTATAAATTTTTCCTATGTTTCTTGTTTTTCTTTCTCTCTATCCTATTAATTATGATTTTGCTACTTTGCACTTTCTGTTGATGTTCTTTCTTAACATATTTTACCATTGGCTAAAAAGTATATACCATGTAATCTTATACCTTCTTGTTTAGCCAATTAACTGAAAGCATTATATCACTTGCCCATAGTTTTCTTGATTTTAAATTACACTAAACACCTGCAGTGTTCTCTAATCAAAATGGATAAAATAATTTCTTGACTCTTATCTCTGTCTTACTTACGGGAGCCTCTCTTCATTACACATATTTCCGTTTGTAGTGATTTGTCTTCAATGCTTTTATTAAGCGTTGTTGTCACTGCTTCACAGTATTTGTATATGCCCTATTCTCACCCAATTTGTCAGCATTCTTTGGCTACTCAGTTTGCTTAAAGTCCTTAAGTTTTATATCACTGTTCACAGCTAATGGGCTGTTATCTGACTCCTTAAGAATAAATGTTTATCTTTTCCAGTCTTATTCCTGGTTGCTATTTGTTTATGTCATGGAATCCATATTCTCCAACAAATCTATTTTTATCCTGCTGGCTTCATTCAGGTACTGTGCATCAAGTATCCAATAATGAAGGTGCACCTTCTTGGATGAGAAATTTGTCAAAGTGCATATTATCAAAGTAAAACAACTGTTAAAAACGATGATGGGAGGCTCTGGACAATTTGTAAGTCATGTGTACACAAACAGATCCTTAGTAGTGTGCCTGACAGTAAATTAAGTTATTACTTACTCTGTTTAACACCCAAACACTTTAACATAAGAACTCCCAGTAACGATAATGTTCCACCAAAATATAATGGTCCAAACTGGAGTTTCTGGCTCTCAAATAAATGAAAATCATTTCACAGGCCAAGCCTGTTTATTTATGTTCCACGGAGCACCATATAAGGGCTGACATGGTCATGCCTCAGTTAGAGGGCTATGTGTTAGCTGATACTTAATGTTGATTAAATAGAGAGAAAGGTGGAGCAGCAATATATGTCAAAGCTGGTGTAGCCCATAAATCATTTGACTTTAAGTATTTATTATGCAGATCTTAATTTTGAAACCAGTGTATCTGAAATGTTTGCTAATGATAGGTCTGTTACAGTGGCAATGATATACATTGACTTGCCAGAACATTATGACCACCTACCTAATAGTTGCTGCGTCCACTTTTGGCACAGATAACAGCGGAGATGCATCATGGTATCGAAGAAATGAGGCATTGGTAGGTTGCTGAAGGGCGTTGGAGACACGTTTGCACACAAAAGTCACCTGATGCCTGTAAATTGTGGGGAGGGGGGTGATGAGCTTTGACACCATGTACAATCACATCCCAGATGTATTTGATTGGGTTCAGATCTGCTGAGTTGAGGAGCCAGCACATCAATTGGATGTCATCACTGTGCTCCTCAAACCAAGCCATTTACATTCCTGGGCCTGTGACATGGTGCATTATCTTGAGAAATGCTATTGCTGTCAGGAGATTTGATTGTCATGTAGGGGTGTACAGTACATCTTGGCCATTGTGGTGCCTTGTGTGAGCTCCATTGGCCACATGGATGCCCATGTAAGTGTTCCTCAGGGCATAATGGAGCTGCCACCAGCTTATCTCCATCCCACAGTACCGGTGTCAAGGAGCTGTTCCCCTGGATGACAATTGATTTGCACCCCCCCATGGGCATGATGAAGACAGTACTGGGATTCATCAGACCATACTAAACTCTGCCACTGCACCAACATCCAGTTCCGATAGTCGTGTGTCCATTTCAGTCATGGTTGTCAATGTCATGGTATTGACATTGGCACATACATGGTCGTTGGCTGCGGAGGCCCATCATTAGGAGGTTTTGGTGCATTGTGTATTCAGACACACTTGTGCTCTGCCCAACATTAAAGCTGAAGGTTAATTCCACCACAGTTCACTGCCTGTCCTGTTTTACCAGTCTGCTCAGCCTATGATGTTGAGCACCTGTAATAAGGATAGCCACCCAACCCCACGACTTCTGGATGAGGTTTCACCTAGATTTTGCCGCATGTTGAAGACACTCACCACAGCACTCCTCAAAAACCTGACAAGTCATACTGTTTCTGAAATGCTCATGCCAAGACTCCTGGCCACCACAATCTGCCCTCGGTTAAACTCAGATATGTTGCATGCCTTCTCTATTCTACACATGTCATGTGTGTGTCTGACTAGCAGTCATTCCTCACAATGTGATTCCATTATCGCCTGGGTGGTTTCATATCAATAGTTGGTCAGTGGTCATAATGTCCAGGCTGATCAGTGTACAGGGTTCCTGTAGGGAAAATCCGTGTTTCCTTAAAGCAGCTGGAATCAATTTTGGTAACAATATATTCAAAGGCTAAACAGTTAGTCATTATGGGTGACTTCAGTGTCAAATTCCTAACAGACAACACCAGTCAAAAGAACTTGTGACAAACCTTTAACTCATTTCCCGTAGTTGAACTCCTACCAAGTGACAGACAGCTGTGTAAGCCTTAAAGACAACATTTTTATTGGTAAGTGTAGGAGTATTAATAGTATTGTAAGTCAAATAATCAATGGACTGTTTGATCATGAAGGGTAGTTGCCTTCTCCTAATGACACTTGCTTTAAGTAAAAAAAATGACAGTTTTGAGGTATTTTAGAACAGTCAGGGTTAATAAATTAGAAACTTTCAGTCATCGACTGAATCAGCAGACTGACTGGAATCCAATGTATTAAGAAAGAAGAATGAAATGTTAACCAAAAGTATAACCTATTCACTGATGAATTCATGTCACTGTTTGAAGCAGCATTTCATAAAAAAAAAAAAATTAAAACATTATGAGAATGGGGCACTATGCATAGTGAATATAATGACATGTGGACACTTGATTCACCACAACATATTTACATATTTATTACGCTACCCTGATACAAAGTTGTAATTCACTAATGATCCAATGGCAAGAGGAAACAGCCTGAGTCAGAAGTGACATCAGTGGGTTTTGCCTCTAGATAGTCAATCTGCTATAGATAGTTGCCACAGAGGTCCCCCCTCCCCTTTCCCCTCCCACAGACGTATGGAGCACAGGGTAGGAAATGAAGGGTCGGCACTGTGGTTGATAGGGTGGAGTGGCGGCCAGTCAGCATCAGGCGAGGATGTGTGAAAGACTTGCACAACCAGTGACATCATGGCAGGCCCACGAGGGAGATGTGACTGCACCATTTCTTGAGGCTAGAGACAGTGTGAATCTGTGGATCAAGGAGACCATGTAGTCCCATAGCCAGTGAGGAGGATGCAGAGGTCAGCATGCTTGAGAAAGAGGGATCATTGGGTTCTGCACTGTAGAGGGAGGATGTGCGATGAGTAGGCTGGTGATAGAGAGGTGACTGTTGTTGTTGATCAAAGCTGCAATGTTTCGCTCATTAGCATCATGAGAAAGCTGGAAGGAGTGGAGAAGAATGATGTGGGCTGTTGCTGAATCATTGAGCAAATGTGGAGGAATGTGGAGAATGCTGAGAGTACTGGCTCAGAGTTGGAGAGAGAGATACTCAATGCAAAATGCAAATATGTTGACCATGAAGATGGCAACTGTGGGAAAAGAGTGAGGCAGTGACAGTGTAGAAGTCACACAGGGAGAAGGCATGTTGTCCAATAGAAGTCATCACGTGGAGCAATGGCAGTGGCAGATACAGAGGGAGAGGTGAACTCTGAAGACAATTGGTCAATGCATGTGGAGGAAGCCATATCCCTGGATGACATCTCAGAATCAGATATCAATGGAGGTTCCTCATGAAGGGTCCAAGCAGGTTTAACTCCATTTAGCAACACAGTCTGTTGTTCTCCATTGAGGCAAATTTCTGAAGTGTTATTTATGCAATGCAACACCCCTTGTGGTCCAGAGTAGGGAGGTTGTAATGCTATACATATCATTTCAGCTTGGAACATAATGGACTCACACTGCCCTATGTCTTTCTGTACAAACACTTGCAGTACAATGTGAGCACATGGAGACAGAGTGCGGATGTCGGCAATGTACAAGCACACCTGCTCGACTAGAGTAGGGAGCTTGGCAGGGTACGGGTGCTCAGAGTTTTTGAAAAACTCATCAGGGAGTATCAAAGGCTTGCCATATAAGATTTTGGCTAAGAAAGAATTTAGGCATCATTAAATGCTGTGCAGATTCTGAGTAACACCAAAAAAACGGCATCTGACCAGGAACCTGAGTGACATATGAGGGCTGGTTTAAGCATGCATTGTCCATGCTCGATTACTCCACTGCTCTGTGGATGGTACATGCTCATGTGGAATTTGTTGACACCACATACAGTCTTAACCTGGCAACAAGGAGTGACTTGAACTGTCTCCCTTGGTTGTTCATGATAGAAGAGGGACAACCAAAGCAGGATATCAATGTATTGATAAAGACTCATGTGACTGAATCGGCAGATGTGTCTGAGAGGAGAACAGCCTCCACCCATCTGCTGGCATGATCAATGACTGACAGTATGTACCTAAAACATACCAAAGGTGGAAAAGGACGCACAAGGGCAAGGTTTAGATAATGGAATGGTCCTTTTAGTATTTCAGATTGTCCTAGAGGGGACTGAGCATGATGACCAACCTTGCTACATTGGCGAGGTAAACATGTGCATGTCCAAGAGCAAAAGTTGTTTTTTACACCAGGCCAGACAAAATGTTCTGTCACAAGGCATGTGATAGATTTAATTCCTGGGTGTGCCAAGTCATGAACGACCAACAGAACGCTGTATCAGAGGGAGACTGGGATGAGGGAGTAGAGTACTGATAGAGGTATCGCACAGCACTGGATGTGAAGAGCCAGGAAGACAATGGGACTCCACTGTCAACACAAAGGTAGTGTCTTCCTGCAGATTTTGAATGTCTGGGCCATCCATCTGCAGGCACACTAGTTCACCCAAGTCCAAGGAGAAAAAATGGCATGCACATTATAATGGGTCACCCTCCTCTAACATTACCTTTTTTTTAATAGAGATAACCGATACCATGTATACTCTCAAATCTGGTATAGGTGAACATTCTCAGCTGTTTAACTAAATGAACGTATATGATTTTGTATATGATGTGTTTGTTTGTAGTTTCCCCTTGGAAGGAACAGAATTTGTGGATTCAGGATATGAGGTGGTGGGTTTGGAGTTGGCAGGACAATGGGAGAGGTAGTGTTTGAGAGCGACAACTATAATATGAGTTGTTGCCTTTACTCCTTCCAGTATTTGTTTTCCACCCAGGGCTCTCAGTTATATTTGTATCAACACATGGCTCCCTCCTATTAGCTTGCCTCAGGCATGTATTTTATTGCTGTCTCATGCTTCAAACCTGTTTTTATAACTCTCATTGATCAGGTGTATCGTTTGATACATGTTTCCTCTCACCTGTCTCACACACAGGTGTTACCACCCTTCACTAGCATGGCTTTGCTGCATTTTTATGGTACCCTAAAGCACTGGACAGAACCATTTCAACTAGAGCATGCACTTCCCAGTTACCCAAGTCACCAACTGATTTCAGTTTAATATTATTTAATTATCAAATTACCTCAGTTCATCATATAATGTATCTCCCTCAGAATGTACCTGTCGTTATTTAATGTAAATTATGTGGACAAATATTGACTAAAAAACCATAAAAAACCATTTCTATCTGCAGTTCTGCATCCTATTGCCTAAAAGCCTATTACCCAAAGAATCTCCCCCAAACACTAATATTTCCTCCTCTGGATGCCACACCACCTTTGACGACCAACTCCAAATCTTCAAATTCCACCAATATAATACTGGCAAAGCAAATTCATGAAAAATCCTTTTGGACCAGCAACCTCTCAGACCAAAACTGAAACCAAAACTGAACCTTGCCTATCCCAGTTCATACCTCAGTCCAACCATGACCTTTCTACATTCCCATCAAAACCACTCTCATTAGCTTCCAGGAATTCTTTAACTCTAACCTCACTTCACTTCCTGTCTTAGAACCCTTACCAAAAACACAAATCTTTTGTCAGAAGAAAGAACAGCCATCCACAGCCTCAAGATAATGATATCGACCATCTGTCTGGCTCTTCCACTTACAAATTCTGTTGCACTTGTCCTGTCTCAAAAGTCCAACATAACCATCAATTCCTAATCAAATATCTAGGTCTGCCGGCCGGTGTGGCCGTGCGGTTCTAAGCGCGTCAGTTTGGAACCGCGTGACCGCTAGGGTCGCAGGTTCGAATCCTGCCTCGGGCATGGATGTGTGTGATGTCCTTAGGTTAGTTAGGTTTAAGTAGTTCTAAGTTCTAGGGGTCTGATGACCTCAGTAGTTAAGTCCCATAGTGCTCAGAGCCATTTGAACCAAATATCTAGGTCTATGCAAAAAGCCCAGCACCAGATTCACGTTGCTCATCTCCCAACAGTGCCCTCCACATCCACCTTCTATATGTTTTCCAAAATCAATAAACCTAATGACCCTGATACAATGGAGTTGTATCTGCTTACCATGCTTCCACAGAAAGAATTGCACCTCTTGTTGACCAGCATTTCAAACCAGTTAACCACAGCAAAATGAGCACATGCCACTACTTTTCAAGCTATGCCTCACTGACAGAATGTTAGCACTCGCACAGCGCCATTCATTGAAGACATTAAATGTAATCACAATTGTGAGTAATGATAACCATCAGCTGTAGAATGGGATCATGACAATGAAAATCTGTGCCGGACT
Organism: Schistocerca americana; assembly: GCF_021461395.2. Lineage (NCBI taxonomy): Eukaryota > Metazoa > Arthropoda > Insecta > Orthoptera > Acrididae > Schistocerca > Schistocerca americana. Next base: position 653,203,609 of record NC_060119.1, on the reverse strand, counting down.
GGGACTCAAAACCGGATTTCCCACTTATCATGAGCGATTGCCTTACCATTTGGCTATCTGTGCACAACTGACAGCCAGACCCAAACTTGCACATGTCATCAACCATGGGTCTACGACCTGTACTCGTACATCCATTATGTATATTCCCATGTGGGTCAGACATTGTATTTGGAAGTCACTTGTCCAGTATTGGCAGAGGCTGATTAATTCTCATCGTGACCACACTACAACTGACAGCATCCCCACGTACATGGCCAACAACACATGGGCCCTGCCAAGACTAGCTGATGCCCCACCTGCACTCCTGGCCACTACTGCACATCTCCTACCACGCAGACATTGGCCACCTGAAGTTTACCAGGGCTTGCCGAACCTTGCTGAGCCGGCACCCACTATTGCTCCGTGTGGTCTCACTGACTACCACCAGTGCACCTCTGTATGAGTCGGCCAGGCACTATGGCTGCCCACACACACCATTTCTGCTGGTTCGACACATGCTCAAGCTCTGATGTGCTGTGTTGCAGACAACCTTGCTTGTACCCAAACTCATCCCACGGCCTGATACTGGTGCATCAGGTCTCATCATGATGGCATCCACAGGTCTCATTTATAACTGGATGACTCTCACCTCTTCTTTAACAGTGCACAACTGAGTTTTTACCTTCAACACCAGAGCCAATGTCAGAATGTTTCTACCATCTCTCCCTCCTGACACATTTTCATCTGCATCCATGGAACTGCATGTAGCTAATGACTCTGTGATGCCGGTGACTGGCACTGCCTCTACCACTCTCAATCTAGGCAACCATGCACCTATACCCTGGGTGTTCTTCGTGGTTGAAATGGTGGAACCCGTCTTAGGATCTGACTTCTTCAGGTACTAATATTTACTGCCAACCTGAATCGCACTTTGCTCCTGAACCACAATGGTCAATGGCTGATCAGTGGCTAGATCAGTGACTTCCTTCCTGCCAAAAATACACTGCTGTCTCCTATTTCACAATCAGAAACATCTCTGAATCTTAACTTGAAATGTCAAATGCTTCTGGATGAGCTCCGCATGACATCTGCCACACACTTCAAACTCTGGTGTTACAGCTCAGATATGCCGGCAACCAATGACCTTCTGCACTCATGCATCAATGAGATATCTAACGAGCTTCATACAGCTCAACAGCAAATCACTGTTCTACAACTTCTACACCCACTGGCCAATGATGAAGACAATATGTCAGCCCAAAAACAGGTAAATCAAGTGTAATTACCTAATTGTGCTGCCTGACCACACTGTATTAATGGCAGTGCCTCCATGACTGGGGTGTCCACTGATGATGGTGTTACAATAACATATATTGCTATGCCCTTGGTTGCCATTTCATGCTAGCCTATTTGGCCGCATGCTTTTTGTACCATCCATGATGGGACAATTCATTGCATCAACAACACCCCTGGCCAACCACTGCCCCTACCACCTACTTCCCCGCAAACTGAAAGCAGCAAAAGCCATAGATGAACTCTTGCATGCTAGTATTGTATGGCCATCCAACAGTGCCCGGGCTTCTCCTATCAAGCTCATCCTCAAAAAGGATAATACTTGGTGATTGTGTGGTGATTATTGGTACCTCAATGCCTGGATTATAATAGAGAGCTACACTGTATTGAACTCACAAGACTTCACACACAAACTTGCTGGGGCCACTACATTCAGTGTTGTTGACTGTGATAGGGGCTATTTACAGATACCTATGGGTGACAAAGATATACCAAAAGCTGCAATAATCATGCCATTCAGTCTGTTTGAGTTTTTATTTATGCGATATGGATTAAAAAATGTGGCCCAGATCAGGAAGAGGTTTATTGATGGCTCCTATATAACGTGTCCTTCTGCTATGCTTTCCTAGATGATGTGATAATTTTCTTGCACCCTCCTGGTGTCGTAATTAATAACAATAAATGCCAACTATAGTGATCATTTGTCACCTTTGTTAGACATGTAGTTAATGCTTTGGGGATATGCCCCACACTGGAGGAAAGGGAACAAATCCATCTCCTCCCTCTCCCATTGCACTATCAAGAACAATGATGTTTTGTTGGAGTCATCAGTTTTTACAAGCATCATCTCCCACACACTGCTGAAACACTCTTGCCTCTGACTGAGCTGCTGTGCGGGAAGAACACCTGTGGCAAATGACCCCCAACATCGATATCCAAAATGCAGATGGACTTTGACAAGATTAAATCTGACCTTGCACAGACTGTCAACCTCACCCAGCTGTCTCTTAGATGCACACCTCATGATCACCGCAGATGTCAGTGACCACGTGATTGGTGTGGTCCTGTAACAAGAGATCACCGGTGTAACATAGCCACTGCATTTGTTCTCTCAAAAGTTGATTGATACTCAGAAGAAGTGGTCAATAGAGAGCTCTTGGGCCTCTTTGAGGTGGTTTGCTGCTTCGAGGATGACACTGCAGCTGTTAACACCATGCCAAGGTGCCTTCATCACCTTGTCCTAGTCTTGCAATTTACCACTGACATCAGCTATGTCTGAGGTGTGGAAAATATAGTCACGGACTACCTGTCTTGCTTGGCAGCCACACCTACTCAGCTGGACTTTGATCTACTCACTGATACACGGGCCACAGATCCTGACGTACAACAACTACTCACTGGGCAAGACATTTGCCTGGAGCCACCAAACCTGTTAGGTATGGTGTGTTGTGAGAGAGGATATGACCAGTTGTCCCAGAATCCTATTGTAAAACTGTGTTTGACTTGTTGCACAATTTTTCAGATCCTGGCATATATCCCATACTCAAATTAGTCATGGAATGCTTCATCTGGCCCAATGTCAAGCGTGATTGCACTACATGGACCATGGCCTGTGTCCCTTGTTGTAGGATGCCACACACAGCCCCCTGCCCCCATTTGGGAAATTCCCTACCTCAAAGGAGCGTTTTCAACACATTTATACTGATGTAGCTGGACCACTCCCAGAGTCGCAGGATTCAAAGTACATCTTACGCATGACTGACCATACAATGCATTGGATTGAGGTCACCCAATTACCAGAAATTTCAGCTGACACAGTTGCCAAGACCATGGTTTGCAACTGGATTCCCAAGTTTGACTCTCTTAAATCACTGATGACAGACCAAGGCTGGCAATTTAAGTCTGCCTTGTTCAGCAAATTGTGCTGACTTTGTGAGTGCCATCATATCTACACAACTGCTTACTCCTCCAGTCAAACAGCCTAGTGGAACAGTGACAGCACATGCTCAAGGGAGGATTAATCTGCCACTTGCAGTCATGGACCAATGCTCTTCCCTGGGTGCTTCTCAGAATTAAGGCTGCTCACAAAGGAGATTTGAATACCTTGCTTGCTGAGGTCCTATATCATGAGCCGATCTACCTCTCTGCAAGGTGTAGCTACACTGGACCCTGACCTACCAGAACTAGTGCAGCGAGTGCATGAGTTTATACGCAACATCAATGTGCCACTGCTTATCCATCACAAAAAGCCTACAACATTAGTTCACAAGGACTTAAACATATGTTCCTACATTGTGCTATGTACAGATGCTGTCAAGTCGGCTTTGCATCCCTCCCTACAGTGGCAGATACCACGTAGTCAAGCAAGACAACAATATGTTTGACATTACCATCTCAGAAAAGACCACATTTCCTTAAACAGACTCAAGCCTGCATGAACTTTAGCTGATTCCCTGTTGCTATGCCCTGCATCGGCACTTCCACAGCCAAGAGACACCCACTTTGAAGTACAACTAAATATGAGTGACTTTCTTCCGGAAATTATTGATGTCACCCTACGTGACTCGCTGTTAGTCATCTCTGCCAGTTTTGCAGATAGGCAGTTGGGCCCCAATGAAGTCTATAGGTTGATTGAGCATGTCATGCCCCTGCCTTCCTTCATTGATACAGTGACTAACATCTCGCTTTACGACTGATGGAGCACTCATCGTCAGTGCCCCTGTGTAGCCACTCTTGCTGCTGATGCCAGGGATGACACCGCTTCTACTGCCATCTCACCAGCCCCTAATGATCACGCTGGGTATGCTGCACCTTCCTTCACTGCCGATGATATCATGCCTCCTGCTGCCTCACTGGCCATGGACCATCATACCACCTACACCACACCACCATCCCCCTCTCCTTAGCCTCTCGCTGCTCCTAACCACATTACAGTGATTCATATGTCCACAGCACCAACCTCCTGATGGTGCACACAGCGTTCTCCCATTTTCGCCACACACTGTGGGGATGTAACTCGGTGGACTCACCCGGAACAAAACTGATTCCCTGAGGTAACACACCTAACCTCTCTGGAGCTGCAGTTGGTTTGCTCTGACTGATGTTTGTGGCAACATCCTTTGTAACTTTAGGATCACGAAATATATTTGTAAGGAATCATATGACCTGTTAGTTGTTGTTATATGTAACCACAATCCTGAGTACCGTATTTATTGCATAGTAATAGTGGTGGTAATAGTAGCAGAAGTAGAAGTAGTAGTAGTAGTTTTTGCAGAAGTAGTAGTAGTAGTTTTAACAATATTATGTAATGGATAGTTGCTACTCATCATATAGCAGAGATGCTGACTTGCAGATAGGCACAACAAAAAGACGAGCTTTCAGCCAACAAGGCTTTTGTCAAAAATAGACAACAGACACACACCCTCATGCAAATGCAACTCACACACACATGACCTCAATCTCTGGCAGCTGAAGCCAGACTCTGAGTTGGGTTTGCATGTGTGTGTGAGTGCGTTATTTTGTGACAGGCTTTTTGTTGTGCCTATCTCTGAGTCAGCATCTCTGCTATATGATGAGTAGCTACTATTCTTTTCATGATATTATTACATTCCATCCTGAAGTTTCCACTATTTGATTTAGCAGTAGTTTTATTCATTTGTAGGTCACTTTTGCAATGATATTGGACATGTATTGGTACTAAAATTTAAGAACAAGAAATGTAATTTATGTACAAAAACATTTACATACATTCAGATCTAGTTTGAAAAGCATGGGGAAGGTAACCCTATAGTAGGGACAGTCTTGACATTTGCCTAAAATAATTTAGGTAAATGATGGAAAACCTAAATCAGGATGTCCAGATGAAGGCTGAAGCCTCCACCCTTCCAAATATATGGCCAGTCAATTTAAAATGACACCACCTCATTTGGTTTGTCCCTAGACACAAGCAGCTGACATCAGGACCATAGCAACAATATTTGGTTTCCAGTTTGTCTGCCAGAACTTGCCATTTTATCATTATTATTATTTGTTTGTGTTACAGTTTTCATCAAACCCCTACTCTGTGTTATCTAAGTAAGGCAGCAGTTCTTGTTCCAGCAGCACCACTGGAGAGATCACATTCATTCATAAATTATTTTTATGAGTTTCAAACAGAAGAAACTTATTTCCATACCTGTGTGCTTGGTAATTTAGTTTGTAAATTTTTTGCATGTTTGCGTGCTTACTAGGCACAGTGTAGTGTTTTAATAACTGTGTAGTGTATAGCCAACTGCATATATTGCCAGGGGCATTTATTTGTTTTAGTTTGAACAGCCAGTGGCAGTTAGTGTTTTGTGGTTAGTCATAATATCATTGGACTTAGTGCTCATTTATTTAGTGGTGTTATATCTGTTTTTGGGAATTTTTGTTGTAATTTCTCTGCAGTACTTGATAAATACTCATTCACATTGTTTACTAGATGGTGTGAATCATTTATGACTTTATCTCCTCTCTCTTATCTGCATGCTACTATACCTTTGTTTGTCTCTCCCTGTTTCCTTTCTGATGACATTTCAGACTGATTTGGTTTTATTCTCCACTTTGATATACTCATTTGCCACTAAATGACTTTTGCAGCAGTCAGCACCTTTCTATAAATCTTTTTGTTCCTATGACAGAAATTTAAGAACACTGGCTCATATCACTCTTTCTCATGGAACTGAGGTATTTAAGGGTCTGGAAGGACTTTATGCCTGCTATTATCCATTTGTTTTTATGAGACATTGATACTGATGTGGATCCTTTTGGAAATGTATTTCTAAAGTTTAATTTAAATAACCTGGGAAATTTAGAGACTTTGCCCCAGTTTTGATTTGCCAGTTCTTTTGAGAAATATTGTATTTTGATTTCTGATAAATGTTTTTTCAGACCTGCAGTTTAGGGATATTTTTCATACCCAATTTTGTTGTTATTATTTTTACATCACAATTTTCCATGTCCATATCTGTGACCACATAGTTGATTACTGATGCAGTTATTATGTAACAGAGGAAGGTGGAACCATTCACTTGTTCTTGTCTCACTCAAGTTAGTAATATGATTTTCCCGTTTATTTGGTCATGTTTTGTAAAGTACACATATGGGACTATAACATAAAATAGTTAATTTTGTATTCAGGTTATATTTCATCAGAACTAATTGTGCAAGATATAGTTTCTCAGTCACTAACAATTGTGCAGTTAAATAACTGGGAAATAATTTACATAAGGAAATCTTCATAAAATGTTTTCCAAACACATTGAAGATGGTCTCTGCAGTGAACTAACAGGTGGATTTTACTGCAGTATTACTGGTATACCTTGGTTTAAAGGCCTTGTGGCAACCCAGCAGTGACTGCATCACTTAATATAACAAAACTCTTTGGTCAGTGGTGCACCATTATTTGCATTCATTTCATGTTGAGCTTCAATTATATTCACATACATCCAAGCAATAAAGTGTACATGTTCTGTATTTTTGATTACAACCATTGCTGGTATTTCATCAGCATCATCACCTGGATTCTTTCCTCACCTTCCTCTTATTAGTAGACATATTATTTTTTCTAAAACTTATTATTAAAAAGTTATTTGTAATTAAAGTTGTCATATTATATTATGTTCTATTCTTAACCAGTGGTAATTTCTAAAATTCAGTTCCATGATTTTGTAGCCCCGTGTTTTAGGATTTCAAAAATGCTCACTTTCACTAGGAAAACTTTTTAGTTTTCTATTTATTTGACCCAGAATATTTCTATTTCAGCCATTTCTGGTGGGATTCATGAATCCCTGTGAAACTATACATAGTATTCACAACATAGTTCCTACAATTCAGTCAATCTTCCTGTTATTGAATCCACAGTTAAACAGATTTGCTCCTTGGTCCATTGCAATTTCATGCTATTTGATTTTACTAGCTTTCCTGGTATAAAGTGCAAAATAATAACAAGTTTTGAATTTTATCATTCACTCCTGTACGTAGATGAGCAGGACAAAGCTTCAGTTATTCAAGATTAAGTAATCAGCTGATTAAAGTCTGACAGTTGCTGCCAATCAAAAGTGTACTGTAGGTCATTAAATGATTCCAGCCAAATGGATTATTATGTCCTGATACATTCTGAAATTAATTATCAATTTGCAAACGTTGTAAAAATTGTTTTTATTAGCATCTACTACTTGCAGTGACTGTGTTATCAAATTTGATGATGAAAATGATCAATAAATATGTTGCAACTATTATGATATGTGAAATGCAGGTACCAGTGCAGGCCAGTGGTATGTGAACTACATAAATCCTTTAGAAAAATCTGATCATCATAATGTTTTGGGTATCGATAAAGTGAAAATATTTTAGTTAAAACCTACAGTGTTGTGTCCATCATTTAATGACCATGCCACCAAACCAAATAATTACAGGAGGTGTTATGCCAAGAACAGCAGCTGCCAAGTACAGTATAAACACATCAGTAACCTTACCCGTGGTACCCCCATGGTTTCAGAACTGTTTTACAGACAGGGCACAAGACAAAGAACTTGCAAAATAATGAGCAATGATTAAGAAACAGTGGCAGTAGACAGTTTATGAGTGAGATGAAGAGGTATGCATTTGAGAAAACAAGCAAGGTTAGCACCATTTTGAGAGACAACTAATGAAAAAGAAGGGTTCACGGCCATATTTGAATCAACTTCTGCCAATAGGAAACTGAGGAGATAGACACCACATTTGAGGGATGATCTGGATATGGACACAGAAGTTTGCTGGGATAGGATAGACTAATTTGCAACAGCAACCAATTCAGAAGAAATTATAAGATAAAAGTATTTATGTTATTATGTCTTGATTTAATGTCATTGGATAGATTAAAATCTACTCAACAAGCAGCAGCAGGAGAACACAAATGTAAAAGGTATTAAGTATGGTTCAAATGGCTCTGAGCACTATGGGACTTAACTTCTGAGGTCATCAGTCCCCTGGAACTTAGAACTACTTAAACCCAACTAACCTAAGAACATCACACACATCCATGCCCGAGGCAGGATTTGAACCTATGACTGCAGCGGTCACGTGGTTCCAGACTGTAGCGCCTAGAACCGCTCGGTCACCCAGGGCGGCGGTATTAAGTATGGAAGCTTTCAGAGCCGGTAGCTCCTTCTTCTCACAGAAATGTTGAAGGGGAAGGAAGAGGGGTGAAAGAAAAGGACTGGTGAGATTTACAAAAAGGGGTAGAGTTCAGAAAAGTCACCCAGAACCCCAAGCCACAGGAGACTTACCAGACAAGATTGATTTTTATTTTGGTTATTTTTGTTGATATGTTAGCCTACGTGTTCATTTAGTGTTTTCAAGTCAATGATGCAAGGATTTTGCAGATAAAAGTGAGCTGTATGATGAATGTGGAATAAATTCAGAAAAATTAACATTTTATGTTGAAGTAAATGTTAGCCAAATTATTGATGAAATGTCTAGGGCATCAACTACAGAATTTTTGAATGCTGAAGGTAATTAGAGTGGCATGTTCATGAAAAAAATAACAGAAATGAATAAGGACATTGCAGAAAAATGGACAAAAATAGTAGCACTATTGACATTTTAAGGGTAGAAATGAAAGAAAACAATGAAAAGATTAGCAGTGATCTTAAAGTGACATAAAAATCTACATTCTCAATTGAATTCAAAACTGGGCAAAAATAGTAATGAACTTAGAAGTGACATTAGTAATTTAAAACTGAGTAATGTTCTTCATGATTTGCAAACTGAAATGGATCAAAGAATGGATAGGCTCAGTGGAAGTTTGTTGCAAAGTAAATCAGAAAATGTAAAAGTGAATTTGGAATGAAAATTATAAGCTTTCAATAATGCCACAGTATACAGAGAAAAGGAAAATGGAAGCAATGGTAATAACCAGATGGAAGTAGTGATTGTTGATCCTTGTCATGCTAATTCAGAAGTAGTCATTGAGTCATATTATGATGATGTCAGTAAAAATACGAATTCCAAAGCAAAACAGATGGATACTATTGAGATAGAGAATGTGGAAGCAGATGAGCATGTTTCTTCTGCAAATACTGATACATCTGATAATATTATGACAAAATGCCACATTAAAGAGGAATGCAGATGTTGTACAGACTGTAATCAAGTTGTTACATTTCGGAATTAACAAGTCTTATCACTTTAATAAAAAGTAAAAGAGGTACTTCAAACACAAGACAGAACAGATTCCATTAACAATGCTAATAAGACAAAATGTATGTAAAGGAATAACAGATTTTGTGTCAGTCAGAAGTGGCAAAGATATAAAAACATCACATGCACCAATAAAGTCAGCAATGTGGTCATTAGAGATGGAGAAAAAGCTCAGATTACAAAAGGATGGGGCTTTCCCATACCCATACCCATTCCAAAGGAACCACCCCAACATTTGAAACTTTTCTTTGGTAGGTAAACACGTCTACCAACAACTCTTCTGACTTGGCACAGGGTACAAGAACAGAACCATTTATATTTTCACAAATGCAATCAAACTTTATGTCTATGGGTTTAGTCCTTTTTTGAAATTTATTACATTTTAACAATTGAAATGCACTCTGACCACAAAGAGATGAGCTAGTTGTTCCATGATGACATTGAGCTTCTGCAAGAAAGTGGGAAGCCACATTTTTTCAGCAGCTGCATCAGCTGCTGCAATGTGCTCTGCTTATGTTGAAGAACCGGCAATACATTTTTGCCTATGAGTTGTCTACTGGTTATCGTGCTTACATAACCCACTGTTGAATGATGCGTATCAATATCTCCAGCATAATTATAATTGACACCATCCTATGCTAACCTATTCATGGGCCATCTAGAGGAATCCTTCCTAAAAACCCAGAATCCTAAACCCCTCACCTGGTTCAGATTCATTGATGACATCTTTGCTATCTGGATTGAAGGTGAGGACACCTTATTCACATTCCTCCAGAACCTCAGCAACTTCTCCCCCATTTGCTTCACCTGGTCCTGCTCAACCAAACAACACACCTTCCTAGATGTTGACCTTCACCTCAGAGATGGCTACATCAGTACCTCCATCCATATCAAACCTTCTAACCACGTCCGCAGCTCATGGTTGTGAGGTAGCGTTCTTGCTTCCCACGCCCAGGTTCCTGGGTTCGATTCCCAGCGGGGTCAGGGATTTTCTCTGCCACGTGATGACTGGGTGTTGTGTGATGTCCTTAGGTTAGTTAGGTTTAAGTAGTTCTAAGTTCTAGGGGACTGATGACCGTAGATGTTAAGTCCCATAGCGCTCAGAGTCATTTGAACCTACTAACCACCAGCAATACCTCCACTTCAACAGATGTCACCCATTCCATACTAAGAACTCCCTTCCGTACAGCCTAGTCACCCATGGTCGTCGTATCTGCAGTGACGAGCAGTCCCTCTCAAAATATACTGAGGGTCTCACTGAAGCCTTCACTGACCGTAATTATTCTCCCATCCTTGTACAAAAACAAATCTCTCGTGCCGTACCTTTCCAGTCTCCCACCACCTCCCAAAGTCCCACAGTCCAGCCACAGGGGAGCATTCCCCTTGTAACTCAATACCATCCAGGACTGGAGCAACTGAATTACATTCTCCACCAGGGTTTCGATTACCTCTTGTCATGCCATGAAATGAGAAATGTCCTGCCCACTATCCTTCCCACCTCTCCTACCGTGGTATTCCGCCGTCCACCGAACCTACACAACATACTCGTCCATCCTTACACAACCCCTGCTCCCAATCCCTTACCTCATGGCTCATACCCCTGTAATAGACCTAGGTGCAAGACCTTCCCATACATCCTCCTACCACCACTTACTCCAGTTCGGTCACTAACATCATCTATCCCATCAAAGGCAGGGCTACCTGTGAAACCAGTCATGTGATTTACAAGCTAAGCTGCAACCACTGTGCTGCATTCTATGTAGGCATGACAACCAACAAGCTGTCTGTCTGCATGAATGGCCACTGACAAACTGTGGCCAAAAAACAAGTGGACCACCCTGTTGCTGAACACACTGCTAAACATGATATCCCTCATTTCAATGACTGCTTCACAGCCTGTGCCATATGGATCCTTCCCACCAACACCAGCTTTTCTGATTTGCGCAGGTGTGAACTTCCCTGCAATACACCCTACGTTCCCATAACACTCCTGGCCTCAACCTTCATTAGTCACTGTCCTCACCCATCCAGCCCCCTCCCTGTTCCCACTCCAGCACTTCACAGCCATCATTTCACTGCCACACCCATTCTTTTAATTTCTCTTTTAATTCTTTTTATTTCTCTCCATTCCACTACTTACCTCCTCCCCCCTCTGCACCTTCTCTCCTGCCCTCTGTCTAAACTGCAACACTTCACTGTCCGCCACTCCCACCATACTATTCCTCCCCCTCCCTGCCCCAGCCTCCTCCTTACCCCCACCCAGTCGCCACTCCCATCATGCACTGGAGCTACTGCTCGCAGTGTGGTTTCAGCTCTCTGAGACTGCAGACGTGTGTGCAAGTTGCATCTCTGCTATATGGTGAGTAGCAACTTTCCTTCTCTGGTATTGTTACATTCCATCCTGTATTTTCCAGTGTTTGATAATTATAATTTGAGTATACATTGTGATGAAGCAAGCTGAGATCTCTTTACTTCCTCTCTTGTTTTGCCATGTGCCTCCTTAAACTCATTTTATTTTCATTTTTGCCTAATTATCTTTAACATACATGAGTATAATCTGCATTTAGAAAGGTTGTCCCTCAGTCTTAAGAAATATAGCACCAGATTTAATTTTGTGCTTAGTTTTGTGTATGTAATTAATTTCCTAATTCATTTTGGCCATTCTTAGTTAATACTTTTGTTATAGGGTGAAATCAATAATTGTTTCATGACTTAGATTCTGTTGTTGACTTATAAACTTATAAATTCTGTACTAATGGTAAATATTTGGAAGAAGAACTACTAGGATTCTTAAAGTATTTATTTGGCTCTATTCGAAAACATATTGGCAAAGCCAGCCATTATTTAACTCCAAATAATTACCAGATTTGTCAAAAGCATTGTTTGCATAACTATATCTGTTAATTTCACTATTTAAACAAATAATTCGGCCTAACCTTTGCGTTAGAAGAAGCTGTTAAAAAGAAAGATTATTTTAAGGTACTCAGTTGATTGAATGAGTTATGTTTTTATTGTAATTTCCGTAAATTAAACATTGAACAATGTATAGTTTCATAGCCTACTATTGTGATGATATATAAAGGCCCAATTTTTGATCCCAAGACAGTCAGTCCATGGACAATTTTCAGATGGGAAGTCTGTTTCAGTTTAGAATAATAACAATGCGTCAACTGAACAATGGAATTAGTGTAACACAAGTAAGCCACGTGTTAAAACAATGACAGTGTCTGTTCAATTTATTTGAGAAATAGTGTCACACATACCCAGTTATTCTTCAAGAACTGTGAAATGTGTGGTTTGGTATTTACTGCTCATAGATGTTCAGCAGCAAACTATTGTAGCAGTTTGCTGATGTTTGCCTGCAAGCTTTTAATGAGGCTTATCATTTACCAATAGTGAACTTCAACATTGAGGATTATCAATGAAGTAATAAAGCAGGTGAACATTTCAACATGAGGTTTATGATTGCTACCATTGTATTCAGTATCCTTATCTCTTGCATCATGAAGACATTTTTGGATGTGTTTACCAGCAGTTCAATGCTCACGTACAGGGTTGCTGAGAAAGAATTTCTTAACTGACAGAAAACATTATAGCAGGTCCTGTCACTGTGGCACCACACAGCAAATGAACATTTTGCATGAATTTCTTGCCATCATTATCTGGGCACTATCCCAAATACAACTATAAACTGTAGCCAGTAGGTGTTACATAAGGCTTACAGTTGTTCATATGTAATTTTTCTGAGGTGACTAAAATAGACCTCTTGACAAATGAACAATTTTTTAGTTTCATGGTCTTGCCTAACTTCCAGTCCTACAGAGTAACTGGGTTCATCAACTATTTTCAAATCGAATTCTTAATTCTTCAAGTATTTTATTTATAGAAGTGGTTCATTTACTCGAAATTAGTTCATAATCAACAGAAACGGTTAAAAACACTTTATGGCCTTATTCACAAAACGATAATCTGAATAAATATGTTTGAAATAAAAAATTATAAACTGAACAAATTTTTTATTCAAGATTGAGGAGACTAATTCAGTATTTAATTTGCAGACTAAGAATGCATTATCATTAATGAAACCTTCAGACTGTTCCATGCAAATCACCATTGAGAAAGGTACTTTTCACATCAAACTGCTTCATTTCCATATCATACACTCCAGGCAAATTTTAAAGAATATGAAATGACATACCTAACACCACATGAAACAGTTTCTCCATAAACAGGTCTGGATTTCTGTGAATATCCATTTGCACATAATCTAGCTTATACCACATTATGCTACCATCTGGTTTACATTAAACCCATTTACAGCCAGTAGCCTAATGATTTAGAGATAGATACTCTGTGTTGCGGCCACATGTAGTAAGTGTTGCTTCACGCAGTGGAGAATGGCAAAACAGAGGCAGCTGGCGACTGAGGCATTGTGAAGTAAGTGTGGCTCAGATAGCCTTGCTGACAGTAGCAGTCTACCAACAAGCTGATGCAAGGACACACACAAACCGAGTGCCGAGCAAAGCCTGGAGAGTGCTGAGTAAGGAGAAGTGAGGCCAGCATGCTAAGTTACGCTGCAATATACTGCGGGAGTAATAACAAAAAGCTACCACTGAGGGTAAAAAACATCCTCCTGTCAGATATAAACAGTGGAGCGCAGGCAGCAATAGACAGAAGCCATTAGGAAGCAATTCGGATCTGAGGACGGATGTGGTCCGTGTCCGAATGTTCATTCTTTCTAGGTGACGAATCCGGAAGGTGTTCCAGCTCGCAGGAGTCATCCGTTCGCCACCAGTTGTCAACTTCAGCTCTGGGGGCTGACCTGAGTTCGGTTGGCACCATTGCTGACTAACTACAGTGAGAACTTCCAGCAGGACAGGTCGCAGTGTGGTCTTGGTCACAGACGCTGCCGGGGACTGATGCCCGGACTTCACGGCAACCCGGTGCCATGGCACGGGGTCTGTCCATGACGGGACCTTGTGGACATCATGACTGATGGCTTTCCAGCCGCTGGTGCAGCAAGCGTCGGCAGCTGACCCCATGGTGACGTGGCTCCGTGGACGTGCCTGTACATGGGGCATCGAGCGGCGACGAGTTCATCTCAACCACAGAACATCCTGGCTTCAGCAGAGCACTGGTGGCCTGAGGCTCTGAGTGCAATCAGCGGCACATGTGGCGTGCATTGTCAGAGAATCTACTTAGCAGCAGCCAGGTGGAGGGATCTGCAGGGCTGGGCAGCGATGACGAGGGAGAAATTGTAAAGAAAGTTCAACAAATAATTGTAAAAATCCACGCCATCTCAGTCTTTGGCGCAGCCACTGAGCCTGTGGCTAACAAGTAGCAAATGGCTGCAACAAGTACTGCAGAAGCTGTAACAAGTGCAATGCCAAGTACTTAATATAATCACTGAGAATGGGGGCGCAATCAATGACAATAAATTGTAGGTGTGAGCTGCTAGTGTAACATTCCTAGGCTATATCGTATCTGCGAAGGGGATCTGCTCCTCTTCAGAACATGTTACCCTTATCTGTGACCTCCCTGTGCCAGAGACTTACTGCAATCTATTCTTTTTGTAGGCATAATAAACTTTTTTTGATGGCACATCCCACACGCTGCATCCCTGCAAGCACCGTTGATTGATGAACATGTGGGAAAGAACACTTCCAGACTTCGCAAGATTCCATGGTGTGATGACATGCAACTTGCGTTCAATGCTTTAAAAACTGCACTCGCGAACACTGTCAGTCCCATGCACTCAGTCTCCAATGCTCCAATAATGATCATGACGGACGTGAGTGATACAGCCATTGGCACTGTGCATCTTCAGCAGGTTGGGGGTTCTGTGCAACTACTTCATTTCTTCTCACAAAAGTTGTCTGCCTCCCAGCATAAATGGTCCAATTTTGACCAAGAACTTTTTTCCATTTATGAAGCAGTTTGACATTTCTGTGAGGACACTGAGGGTAGGTCAGTGACTATCTATATGGACCATAAGCCACTAGCTGATGCAATGCATAACCCCACAGCTGACCTCCCCTCATTATGCTTCCAACACATGCACCTAATACATCAATCACCGTCGATGTCCGTTAGATCAAGGACACACACAACATCGTCACTGACTATATGTCACACATTGGTACAACTGATTCTCTTGGGACTTCAGTGAATTAGTGGCCCAGCAACAGACAGATGATGACATACAGCAGTTACTACACAGTAAGTCTACCTTGCTCTCAAATGAGCTGCACTGAATTCCAGGTTCTTTTCTACTGGTCCTCTGTGACATTTCCACAGTTATGGCCTGCCTCGACTTTCAGCCATCTTGCACTGTAAGATATTTGCCATTATCCATGACCTCATGCATCCTAGTATTGGGCCACCAAGTGCCTAATAACGGAGCATTTTGTATGGACATGGGTTAGGGCAGACTGCAAAAACTGGTCCTGTGCATGCATACCCTGCCAATACTATAAGGTTGGTCACCATGCATACCCACCTTTGGGCTCATTTGACATTCCTAAAGACAGGTTTCTTTATGTACGTCTCTACCTGGTCGGCTCACGGCCCCCTTCAGAGGTTTTTCGATACATCCTATCTATCATCAACCACATTAGTCAGTGGGTTGAGGCCATTCCAATCACAGATATAATGGCCAAATCTATTGCATTGGCCTTTATCGCATCCTGGATCATGCGGTTCGGCTGTCTGTGTTCGGTCACAATGGACCATGGATGATAATTTGAGGCTGTGTGACCTGTGTGGTGCAAACAAAGTACGTACAACAGCCTACCACGCACAGAGCAACAGTTTGGTCGAGTGCTGGCACTGCACTTTAAAAGCTGCACAGGTGTGCCACAAAGTGTCTTGGTTAGAGGCTCTGCCCTGGGTCCAACTTGGCATCCGTATGGCCTACAAAGAGGATATAAAAGGCTCCCTTGCAGACATATTGTATGGAGAACCTCTCATCCTTCTGGTTCAGTTCACCAAGGAATCCAACCTTCCTGCACAGTCCAAACTTCCGATGTTAGTAGAATGTGTTTGACATTTCACCGCACAGGTATGGCCCCCACCACCAAGAGCACACTGGGGTCCTTGCGTCTTCATGCACAAAGACCTACACATTTGTGACTATGTTATGTTGTGCAAAAACATGGTGTGACCCACACTGCATCTCCGCCACTCACCCTAATTAGGCCGACACAAAGTACTATGCTACTCACTGCAGACCTTTGACATTCTGCTCCATGGCAAAAGACAAACAGTGTCTTTCTCACATCTCAAACCGGCTTGGCGGCTCAAGGATGAAGCAAACTTGAAAAACATACTCAGCCCCCACTCCCACTTCCGCAGTGCCCCTTACTACCAGTGCTCCTAATGAGTCAAGCTCTCCTTCTGGGTCTGATATTGCATGTGAAGATGTGTGGGACACTAGTGTTTTGTGTCCTCCACTCAGCTCAGGGGTTACATGTGATGTTGCATGTAAATGATTCCCCTCACCTTCCCCCCACCCCAGCAATCCCACTAACTGGCCAACACTGTCCAATGACACCTGTGTTGCCATCTTACATGTCGGCGTGTCATCGTTTTCCACTGAGGACACTGCACCTATGTGACAGTGTACTGTTCGATCTGCACGCCCCTCCATGCACACTGGACAATTCAATTGCCCATGTCACACTCCTCCATGCGTTTTCAATCCCTCCAGATGCAGAGGAGACAGCCGTCACTGCCCTAACTGACGATGACAGCCACCTTTCTATTCATGTGCCACTCACAGTGCGCCATGCCCTTGCATCACCAGGCCACCCGATCCCAGTTTCCCAGTTCGTCCGCCTGCTCCAATGACCGGCATGGTAATCATTAAAGGGATCTACACCCACGGGCTCTCTTTTCGCTGTGGGTACATCTCAGACGACCACAGATCGAGTGCCGCTCCAACCCTTCCTAGGGAGGAGGGGAGCAGGAGCCTCTGCGGCAGTAATTGACCATCAGAATCAACTGTTGATGCAAGGTGCTGTCCTTGAACTACTAGAATCTTCAACTATTTAAACTAGTGCTTTCATTGCACTTTTGTTCTTCCGTCTTTCTTTGGCACTTGAGTTGTGATAGTGTGTTGTGAACAGAGTTCTCGACAAATATAGATATTATGTACACTTCAAACAGAAGACACAGAACAGATTCCATTAACATTGATAGTATGGCAAAACAATACACGAAAGAAAAAATATCATGTGTTAGTTGGAGGCAGCTTAAATATAAAAAAAATCAGATGCACAAATAAGATATTGTCCACTAGCATACAGATGTCACAAGATAATCATTACAACAAGCCATACAACATAATAGCAGAATTTATGAAAAGCAATAAGGTAAATGAAATGCAGTTGACACAAATTGATGTAAACATTGATGAGATGGAATATAAGCAGGTATAAAATGAAAAGTTTGGGAAAGTAGACTTTTCTGCCACAAACATATCTAGAAATAATTGAAATTGATAACAAAGTAAATGGTGTACAGAAAGTAGCTTTCAATGTGTATGAAATGTTGAATGGAATTGTGTTTATGAAGAGTAAAATGTTCATAACATGTAGAGTGTGGTGTGTAGTTCTAACAATGTAATTTCGCACAATGATGTAAGATTAGGCTGGGACCTGGATGTCAGATGAATTTTGAACAAATGAATAGGTAAGGGATTCACTGATCTTCAGAAAGTATGCTTCTTAGTGAGTAGTGCCTCCCAAGTTGAGTGAATCCATTCTTATTTTTTTCATTCACTGCTTTTTCAACTACCCTGCCTGTAGATTATAAGAGTAATGTAATCATATTCTACTACGTTCACTTTCTATGTAATTAAAATTCATTCAGTAATTAAATGTCATGTTTGTTAATTGTCTAAGTAATGGAAGCTAATGAAATGCCAGCTAAAATTTGTGAAAATTACTTTAGTTTGTCATTGAGCCCAGGAATAATAAAAATATTGACAGCAATGAAGAATCTTTTTCAGCTAAGAGTAATGTAGAATTTGAGAAAAATAAAAAATATGATGAAATACAAAAGTGTCAAAAAATATTCACAGAAATCTACAGAAAACTCTAAGTATGCAAAATCACTAGAAATCTGTACAGCAGTAGTAGAAAAATATTTCATTTAGTAAATTCAGTACCATTGGTGTAAGGGACCATAAGTATGTGAGTAAAATAGATATGTCAGAGTGCAGTGCTTCATGCCAAAGTAAAGAAAGTTAAAGTTAAAATAAATTATGTTGCCTAACGCAATATCTATAAGGAGGAGAGTTTGTAATTGTGTAATTCCTCAAGTTTGAATAAAGAAAAGTAAGTTATCTAAAGAGAAGTAACGGTTTATTTAACTGCTGTTTTGTCCATTATATAAAATAAAAACAGGATCATATCATTGTTGTTTGTTGCCATGGAGCATTATTCTTCAGAGTTTCACATCATACACATGGTAAGCTTAACAGTATCCTGAACACAGAACTTACAGCAGTATATATCAAATGAAATGTTAGATAATTTAGGATTTCATTCTGCAATTCTAAGTAACTTTCTTGGATATTTTAGAAGTTTCATTACTTTTCAGCAATTATTAAACCATTTTTAACTACATTGCCACAATTCATACTAATATTATAAATGCAAAAGTAACTATGGCCACACATTTTCAGGACTAAACTGCTGAACTAATTTTGATGAAATTTAGTTAGGAGAAAACTTGAATTCTGAGGAAAAACATAGATTACTTTAAAAAATACACACCTAATACAGTGAAGCAGGGAGTGGAACATAAAAAAACTATTAAATTTGTTGTATAATGTACACATTGTACAATGTAAAGCCACTTCAATAGCACCATGTATAGATGTGTGCTCACGCTCATGTCTGTGCCCATGCCTCTCCGCACTCATTGCTCGTCAGCAAAGCTGCATGTACCGCATCGCGCACTTAGAATGTTGGGAAGGATGGTTGGGGAGAGGTGGGGGGGAGGGGGGGGCAGGCCACAAGCTAAGCTTGCCCGAACATTCAGACACGTTTGAACAGCTGTCTTTATTACACTCACAAATATTATAAAATTTGTGCTGTGCCAAACTACGAATTATTTATTTTCTTTCATCATCAGCTTAATCCTATTTAATAATTTTAGGAAGTCTGTGTCATACACAAACTCTGCTGAAACACTGCACAGCTTTTTATGTTGGTATGACTACCAACCAGCTGTCCACCAGAATGAAGGGCCACTGCCAAACTTCTGTCAAGAACAAAGTTGTCCACCTGATGGCACAACATGCTCAATTTTAATGGCTGCTTCACAACTGAAACCATCCTGACCCTTCACTCCACCACCATCTTCTCTGAACTATGCAAACGGGAATTATCCTTACAACATATACTCTGCCTCTGTAGTCATCCTGGCCTCACCTCAGGTAATCCACTATCCCTGTACCCTCCATCCAACAGTATTTTCTTCCTCCATCCTGTCACCCTGTCACAATGTACATCCCTATTTCGCCTTCAGCATGTGACACTTCCCACTGCCTGCTACAATCAGGCCAGCCCATATACCTGTGAATGGTTCCACAGCAGGGGGGAATGGCTGTTATGGAATTTTTTTATACCAGATGATGGAACTTTATAAGTGTTCTGAAATAGGTTGTGTTCACAACAAAAAAGATTGTGGATTATGCAACTGTTCTGAAGTTTCTTCATTTTTCAAAACAAATAGTTAAATATCTCAAACAAATTTAAAGTAATTTTGAACATTAAATACTCATAATAAACTTCAAGCCCCTGAGATGGTCTCTAATAGATAGAAAATTAATGAAACATCAGGTACACAAATTCAAAGGATGGAAGAAAAGTTGGAATTTAATGTCCCGTTGATGAAGAGATTATTAGACATGAAACACAAGCTCACATTGCGAAAGGATAGGAAAGGTAATCAGCCATGTCCTTTCAAAGGAACTGCATTTGCCTTAAGTGATTTAGGGAAACCACAGGAAATCTGTATATGGGTAGACAGACAGGAATTTGATCTGCTGTCCCCATGAACATGATTTCAGTGTCTTACCATTGCTCCACCACTGTTGGTTAAAATACATTAGCAGTGAAATGGAAACAAGATGGAATGAACATACTTGTCAGCTATTCAAGAACTTGGCACAGTGTGCTTTACACCAAGACCTACTTCTCAGTATGTTGTCTCTAATATTTCTGTCATACTTTGTTCATTTCCACTCTCTACTCTCCTCATGCATTTTGTTCATTGCTTCCATCCTGAAATTTCCATTATTGCAGTAAAAAGAGAAACAGGAATCATATGGTGCACTTGGCACTAATGCCGTCAGCTGTTTTTATAGCTAGTGTAATATCTGAATCCATTTACTCTCTGGCATTTTTTGTCTTAAATAAATCTGTCTAATATGAGCCATATCATTTATATCATGATGAAATTGATAAACTTGTCACAGTGTATTACTAGAGCAAGGAGAGAATTTCCCAACCTGTCAATGAAAGATTTCATTTCTTGCTCAACTATGCAAGTATTTTCAATCTAGTTTCCTTTTAAATCTACACAATTTGTGCAGAATTATTATAATGAGTAGTTAATTTTCTGCATAAAATATCTGTACTCTTTCTTCTGCTGCAAACATCTGTAAATGCCACTTTCAGAAAATTATTTTAGGATATTTCTTGATGTTTTCATCTGTGGGTGTAATTTCTGGATACCCTTCACATGTATTGTCTTCAAGAGGTGTACAGGCACATTTGAATTCAACTGCCAATTTTATAACTGTTGAACAAGCAGAACCCTTACAAATTGTCACCAACTCTGAGAGAATTAGTAACAATAACAGAATCTATGAGTTTTGACTTGCAGACTCTTAGCTTTATGTTTGTTGGTTGTTGGGATGTAAAATCACAGGCTCCCCTCCCCCCCCCCCCCCCCCCCACCCTGCCACCAATGCTACCACTGTCCT
The DNA here is from genome assembly GCF_021461395.2 of Schistocerca americana. NCBI lineage: Eukaryota > Metazoa > Arthropoda > Insecta > Orthoptera > Acrididae > Schistocerca > Schistocerca americana. Next base: position 653,182,137 of record NC_060119.1, on the reverse strand, counting down.
ACCACAGCAAGAACGACTATATCTTTGCCAGAACAGTTCTCTGTAGTATGTGCTCTATGCTACATGCATTGTGTATATGCTGTGAGAATGTAAGTATTCGTAGTAAGTGACAGAAGTGCGAGTGATTATTTATCAATGTAATTACCGTGCCCGCTCCCCAAGACTTACAGTAGTGACCCCATTATTTCCTTTTCAACTGTGCAGTGACATACTGAGTTATCATGCCGGCATGATGCTGATCACCATGGGATACTAACTTCATGCCATGAAGAATACCCCCCATGATGGAGCTTCATCATCTGGAATCTCTACAGATGATTTATTTGTGCATCTATTTGGTGTTCTTGATGATTTCCAGATGATATAACCAGTGCAATTGTGGTTCTCAAATGATCAACATTGTTTCCATTGTCTCAAGAACCACTGAACCAGGGCATCGTTACCTCTTGCCAAATGGACGAAAACACTAAATCACAGATCAAGTACGATGTTATCAGTGAAGATGGTGAGATGAATCCTGCCATTCCCTTAATTAACAGTGCTACATCAACAATGACCATAAATGGTGAGCAATGGCTGCCTACCGCCGTCCCCACCTCCCACCTAACCAGTGCTACTAATATACCAATCAGTGACAGTGTTAATGAACTACACTGCACTCAATTTAATTCTAATGAGTCAGCGTATATCAACATTCCAGGCGCAACATACTAAATTACGGACACCCTCCAGAGTACCGCAATTGTTGACAAACAATTGCCACCATAGGCAACTGGCTTCCACTGCACAGAACTGATATTTATGGGTTATTGCAGCCAATCCATCCCACAAGTGACCTTCCCGTGCCAGACCATGTCCTTCCATGGCATATGCCTGAACTTTATGTTCCATGCAATACCGTACATCATCTGGGTAACGTCACACTTGTTACGGCCACACTGCAACCCTTGTCACATCATCACAACGTCACACTGACAAAAGCCATGCCATGCTCACTGTCATGCCTGCCATGTGATGTCACTCAGCAAGAAGGGACACTGCGTCTACCTGCAGTTGCACAGAGTTTTCACATCTTGCATCCACAGTACATCAATATTTCCTGCCTGACCAAACTATTACCCACACACTGTGGGAACCTAAGGAGTACCTACAACAGCTGCCACATGGGTGACATACACTGATGCACCACCTGCCATGATTGCCACCAACCAAGACCCGTCCACCGTGCTGTGTTCCTCAGTACCCCACTATGATGCTGCCCTCCATGATGCTGACGCACCAGCTGTGTCCTATGATAATTGGTCACAACACCCACATTACCGACACACCTACTGCGACTACCATGCTGAGATGCCAGCTGCCACCTTTATCAGTGCCACCAGATGGTGTTCATGAACCGGCACCATGTACTTCACAGGATTACAACAATCTCATACTGGTCCCAGTCCCTTGCTGCCAGGCAGATTACCACTGGTCACACACCAAGTTACATCTGCCACCACTACAAGTTGATTCTCTGCAAGTATGGTTCACACTCTGTGAGTGCATGGTGTAGTCGACCGGGATCACAGACGACCACGACAAGTTTTTGGTGCTTTTGAACCAACTCCCCACCAACACCGATCTTATCAGCGATCACCTATTGCACACACCAACCACTGACAAATACAAAACAGTGAAGATGCTTATACTACAATGCCTGTCACATTCATTTGAACAACAACTCCATCTAGCCATTGCTGAGACATAACTGGGCCACGATACCCCATCAGCACTGTGGCGCAGGTTACGCCTCCAAATTGACACAAACCTGGTCGCTATGGCTTCTCTTCTTAAGCTCTATGAAAATGTACAGACAGCAATGTTAATGCATGAGGACAAACTGCTGGAAACCTGATTATGTCTTGCTGGCTGGATGCTTGCCCTCGCACAACATCACACATTGATAAACACACGCATTGGCTTCGACACTAATGTCAACACTGGTTGCATCTACAGCTAGTGCAGGCCAGCCTAACCAGCCCCACCCACGAAGAACAGCACACAGTGCTCCCTGTGCAGTGCCCGGCCAAGCTACAGTTGCCGAGCTGCTCTGACCTCAGCCGAGCCCTTCCATGCCATGCCTGCAGCAGCCTCACAAGACTCTGCTGCAGTGAGACACCAACAATCATAGAACATGATGGACACAGAATGTAAACAACCACCTGCTGCATTCACACCCGACCGTTGACCCATGCCTAACCTGACCAGGATGCTGCACCTACTCGGCTGCACAGCCCCTGCTGGTTCCAAACAATCATCTTAGAGTGTACTTCCTAGTTGACACGGGTGCCGATATTAGCACGATATAATGGCCGACACCAGAAACCAGGCGATTGGGGCACTGCTACAACAGGAATTCCCTGGTGCAACCCAACTGCTTTGATTTTTCTTGCAGAAACTTACCGACTCCCAGAAAATTTGGTCAACCTTCAACTGTGAGATTTTGGCAATATATGAGGTGGTTTGGTACTTCCAAGGTGACATCAAGGCTGGCCACTTACTATCTACACAGACCACCGCCATCTGGCTGACATTATTAATAACCTGCTAGTCAATACCTCCCCTCAACAATTCTACCACCTGGACTTGATTTTACAGTATACTACGGACGTCCACTATGTACAGGGAGCAGGAAACATGGCTAACTCCTCTCACAACTTGCCACCACATCAGCACAACTTGAGTTTGACCAACTAGCGGAGGCACAAGCAACTGACATCAACCTTCAAAACATGCTATCTGGACACACAACAGGCCTGCAGATCAAGCAGTGCACCATCACAGGCACAACCAAACTAGATTGGTGTGACAAATCCCATGGTAGGCAATGACCAGTCATCCCACAGAACTAAAGAAGACAGTTTTCGACCTCCTTCACAACTTGTCTCACCCCAGGGCATGCATGGCACTGAAACTCATAATGGAACATACTGCACTGAATGGACAAGAGCCTGCATCCAATGCCAATGGGCCAAGACATGTCGTCATCCCCAGCCACCCTTTGGGAAATTCCCCATCCTGAAGGGCCATTTCCAATGTGACCACATAAACCTGGTGGGGCCACTCCCAGATTCAAACGGAGATGAGTACATCTTGTCAGCCAAAGGCAGGGCAACTCGATGGGTGGAGGCCACACTTCTGACTGGTATCTCAGCTGACACTGTCACCTGAGCTTTCATCACACTATGGATTGCATGCTTTGGCTGCCCAGAGTCACTGACAACTGACCACGGCTGGCAGTACGAGTCGGCCCTGTCTCCGAGCTCTGCTGCCTCTGTGGATACCACTGGTTCCACACAGTGGCCTACCATCCTCAATCCAACGGACTTTTGGAATGGAGGCACTGCACCCTCAAGACAGCTCTCATATTCCACAACCGGAGTGGACAGAGGCCCTCCCATAGGTGCTGCTGGGCATATGAGCTGCCGCCAAAGAAGATCTGGATACCTCGCTGGCAGAGGTGCACTACGGGGAACCAATCAGCCTCTCAGTAGAGTTCGTACCACAAACCACCAAAACCATGGATGTCACCCTGGACCACATTCACCATGTCTGCATCCCACCACCATCCCACCATGCCAAACCAACCATCTTCGTGCACAAGGATCTCCAATCGTGTACACATGTCATGCTCAGGACTGACACCACCAAACCCACCATCCGCTTTGCATGCAGTGGCCCATACAAGGTGTTGAAACGAGGGCCAAACACTTTTAATATCTTGCAAGCTGGAAAAACAACAAGTGTCACTGAACTGCCTAAAACCAGCATGGACTTTAGCAGACACACCCGAATTTTACCCTCCACTGGTCCCAGCTCCAGGCCCCTCAAGCCAATTTACAGTTGGCCTATACCTGAGTGACTACCTCCCAGAAGACATTTCTATAACACTGCAGGACTCACTATTCGTGGTTATGGCCAAATTCAAGAGTAAACCATCGAGCTACAGCACGGTCTTGAGCTCATTAGAGCACTCCGTGCCTCTTCCGCATCGATCAACGCAGCAGGTCTGAAATCCACTGTTCCTTCAGACAACTACCTACTCATGTCGGCACTGGAGCGCTTCCCAACAATGACTCACAACCTGGGTACTGCCACTGCTGGACCGACAGCCTCACCAACACCAGATGATGCACCACCAACCACCAACACCTCAACAGATGACACCACCACCCTGTCGGCACCACTGCTGATGTCACAGGCCGGCTGCCCGTTATGGTTGCCCAGGCACTTGGCGGACTATGATATGTCAGCCCTTGCCATCGCCAGTGGGACGATGCGTCATGGCTTACATCAGTCACCATCCTCCACATTTGTGGGTGGGTGGGAAGGGGGGGGGGGGTGGAGGGATCTTTGTGGGGACGTAGAATCACCCAATAATATTGTTGCCCTATTGTAGCCAGAACAACTACATCTTTGCCAGATCAATTCTCTGTAGTACGCACTCTGTGATACATGCATTGTGTATACGCTGTGAGTATAAAAGTATTCATAGTAAGTGATGGGAGTGCGAATGATTATTTATCATCATGATTACCATGCCCACTTCCCACTACCTACACATTCTTTGTCAACTTCACTTGTGTGGGTTTTTCTTGCATTTGTTTACAGCATATTCTCATAGCTAATGAATAAACCGTTCTACAATATTTCTCATATCGGTGATTTCTATTCTTTCAGCATACAACAAAGGGACAAAAGCTACAACAAACTGTAGTCCAGGTGACACTTGTCTTACTTTAATGAGCAGAGAATAACAATACAACAAAAATGAAATTTCATTGACATCAACACTGTCTTTACACCAAGCTGATAATTTTTTTCTTTGTCCTTGCAATAACAATGCAGTCACACATTGTTACATTTTTTCTGTCTGCATTCGTCTCTATTACAGACATTAATTCTAAAGAAGGTTTTCTTCTCATTGTTGAGTCTTCACTGGATTGAAATTGTTCAAGCTGCTCTTGTTGAAAGACAGCTATGTTTCCTTTTTAACGATTACTGGCTTGATATGCTTTAACTTTTCGTATTAGTTACATCTTTTGTATAACAATGCTCAATTTTCTCCTTATCCATTCATTAAACATCTTTTTAGAACAACTTTCCAATTAATCTTACTTCTATTTCTCCTTTTAACTAAAGGAAACCTTGACAGACTTTATAAAAGTTATAAATACATGAAACTTATTTCAATTGAAATATTGCCATCTACCCTAATTCCTCTGCACTTCCTGGCAAGTTCAGTTATTTATTCCTAGTGGACTTATTTTTTTCTTTCTTCATGTTCTGAGTTTTTTTTATTTTTTTTGTAACAATTTGTTTCTGATGTAGTTAATTTATTTCTACAATTCCCTAAATAGTGTGAAAAATAATGGTCAAATGTATAAAAACTGCCAATACTGTTTTGCCCTGCCTTAGTAATTGAAATACCAAAAAATTAGCACTGATATATATAATATCAGAATTTAAATGTTTTCAATATGCATATAAAATTAATGTTAAAATTTTGCAAAAAAAAAAAAAAAAAAAAAAAAAAAAAATTAATGATCACTTACTTTCCTGGGTTAACATTAAACTGTTCCCCCTTGGACCAATGGTAGATTGCAGCAATTGACCAAGCAATTCCAATGCCAAGGAAAACATTCACAGCATTACTTCCTGTGACATTCCCCACTGATGCATCAGCATATTTGTCTTGACAAGCTGCCACTTTGCTTGCAAATGTGTCTAGAACAATAAAAGAAAAACTGTTTCAATTGAGAAGAGTATTATTACTTTTCATTACCATGTCACTTACCTAAAACTTTCCATTAGAGTGCCAACTTAAAAAGAGTTAGTTTGGAAATATTTGAGGTTTTTCTACTTCTTCTTTAAGAGAGCTTCAGCACTGAATCTCTCTTATTATATTTCATAACGTACAAATGCTGTATAACTATTGAAAATTAATAGTGAATTTTATATTTTCATTACATATCTGATATGTTCTATGTTTTATGTGATGACTTAATTTTTCAATGTGACAGTTTTACTTTTTACACATACCATTTATTTTAACTTTCAATAGTTCATGTAATGCCCACAATTTTAATAGAATCTTGAATGAAAAATAAGCATAGTTTAAGCAAACATTTAACATTTCATACAATATGAAAAAAATTCACCAAAAGAGATACTGCCTTGTATTGTTAATTGAGGTCAGTTTGTTAGCAAAGAATAGTTGTCAACGTGAAACCATAAGACAAGTCATGCAAGTGCAATCATGTAAGTATGTGTTCACAAAGAGATGCGTACATACAGACTGGTTTGAACACTCACATCAACTCTCTCTCTCCCTCACTCTCTCCCTCTCTCTCTCTCTCTCTCTCTCTCTCTCTCTCTCTCTCTCACACACACACACACACACACGCACACACAGAATCATGCATGGAGGTAAATGTCTCTCTGAATGTATTAGATGTGCAAAGACCAAAGCAAGGAAATAAATCTTGGCAAACCAGAGACTTGGAGTACAGATCCAACCACAAACACTATTTATGTAAGAGTTTCTACTCACCAGTCATTGAAACAGAAACAACTTAAGCAGAGCTATGGGATATATCAATTGAAAATTATAGTATATTCTTAAAATTTTATGCGCTTCTAAAACTCTTTTCTGGATAAAAGTGGGATAGTGAGAAGGGACAGTGTGTACACACACTCAAAGAAAGGAGAATATTCCTAAAAATGATCCATAGATGATTAATAAGTGAAATAAGAAAGCGAGACTTGATGGAAAGAAATAGATTTAAGTAAATACAAAAAAAGAAAGGGTAACCCTAACAAGGAAGAGTGCAGAGTAGGAACAGTAAATGATATAACAATAAAATTTTCTGAGACACATCAGTTTGTTATCTGTCAATTTCCATTTGGTCTTTTTGCAAATTTCAAGCAACTTTTCTTGCAGATAAGTTTCAGCTACATGATTATAATATTCACAGGTCTCTGTGTGAGAAATCTATAACATGTACAAGACCACAGTGTTTTTACCAGAAATTATTGCAGTGACGTATTTTAATAATTGCTCGAGTTGAAACTGCTGTGTTATGATGATCAGTCAGATAGCAAGTTTTGTTGTTGGGCTGTCATCTTCCAGCAGTCAGTGTAATGTATGCATCTATTTCCCAGTTGCTACCATTTATATTGAAGCTATGCTTTCAGGAAATCTTGAAAGTAAGAATCTCACAGACCTCTCTAAATGTGCAGTCTGTCTAAGTATGATCTAATATGTTATTCTCCCTAGGCCGTTTTGATGAATTTGTAGCAGCAGTGAAGTTATTTTATTTCAGAACTGCTGACATACTATACACTGGGTTCTCAAGAGAAACTGTTTAATTGCCTTCAACAAAACAAACTAGAATAAACTACAAGTGTCACAAATTGAGAACAATGAGTAATTTTTCTTGGATAGCTAGGGTAGTCCATGTTATGTTGATGCATATGACAAAGTTCTTTGTATGCAAGGCCTTGGGTACCTACTTTCAGTTTGGTATTTCTCCCACTTGCCAAAGAGGTTTTGAAATGTTATTCCATCTCTGCCTATGTACACTTTGTTGTTGGAGAGGATTATCAACTAGCTGGAAAGTAGCATGATCTGGAAGACAGAATGATGTCAGGTGTATAATCAGCACTTCACACCAGAAGAACAGTCTTTTTGATGTTGGTACTCATTTAGAATAGTTTATATGGATGATCACTCACGATACAGAGGAAGCATTGAGTCATCACAGGCACACACAAAAGGGAAAGAAAACTTGCTAGCTATTGGAATAAATCCTTACGTAAGCTAAAGTACAAACACACACATGAACTTTCCTACACTATTTATATATTTGAGCACATTTTGTGTTTAGTTCTTCAAACTATTCCTTCATGGTTTGTAGTGAATAAAGCATTGTATGATAACAGTGATCTGTACGTTTTTTGTTGATTTACAAAAATTAATAATTCGATGTGCTTTGCATTCAATCATTTCTTCGCCCATTATCTTCATATTTCTCAGCCTTTTAACAGCAATACTGCTTTGGATGGAGATAGAACCACAAAGATCTTTGGCTATGGCTGTATATTTTGCACTCTTCCATTATGTCACTGTCTAATATTTTTCATCAAGCCAGAGAACAAATTTGATGCTACATAAAAATACCTAACACACAACTAAGGCCTACTCTCAGTGGTCTTACGACACCAGAAGCTTGAATAGTGTAGCCAATGACCAATAGCAGAGCATATTTTTATTTACATGAGAGACCAGTTTAGAAGAAAAGATTACAGTTGTTAACAGGCACAATGGCTAATAGCTCCTGTAATATTGTTAGTCAGACACAGATGAGAGTTGTGTAGGTGGCAGCTATAAGAGCCAAGTGCAATGCTGCCACATACACCATGTTAGTGGCAGACATCTGTTCAGTAGTAGTTGTTTCTTGATGAAACAGTTCGGACAACATGACACACTAGAAATGGCAGCATGTTGTTACAGTCAGGGGCAGAGGGAAAGGCTTTTTGCATAAGCAGAAGATAGAAACGCAAGGGCTAGGAGAACTTATGTACCTCTCCTGGTTAACTTTTAAAGTGTCTTTCTTTCTTTTTTCATCAGTTTTTATATGCCTTGGCACTGAGTGGGGTTGCCAGTGGTTAGCACACTGGATTCACACTAAGGAGGATAATAGTTCAAATCCTTGTCTGACCATCCTGATTTAGGTTTTCCATGATTTCCTTAAATAGCTCCAGGAAAATGCCATGGTGGTTCCTTTGAAAGGATATGGCCAATTTCCTTCCCTGTTTTTGAAACAATCTGAGCTTTTGCTCTGTCTGATGACCTCATTGTCGATGTGACCTTAAACTGCAATGTTCATTCCTTTTGCACCCTCTGCAGGGGTCTATCTTGTCAACCCCTTGATGCAGCCCTGAACACATCAGATACAAAGGGCATCATATATGATGGCTGAAGTGTTGATTCTAACTCTCTAGCAGTTGCCTGTTGCTGAGTGAATGTTCTTTGATAAGAGAGTCTTTCAATTCAGGATCCAGGCTGTACTGTTTCCCATAATAGTTTTCACTATTATAAGTGCAAACATTAAGTGCAGTGAACAAACTCTCCTGGAAATTATAAACCTGGATGATGGCAGTGACTGAAGTATTTCCATGGCACTTCATCTGCCGATTTTCTCTGGTAGTATATATTAGTGACACAGAGAGAACATGAAGTACAAGGCTCCAGAAAGTGCAGAATATTTTCATTCATGTTTCCAGTACTTTGAAGCCCTATACAGCCTGGCCTACTGTTGGTATTGTTATCAGTCCTTGCACTGGAGTAAGCAGGTATTAGATGCCAGATCTTTAGCATCTCTAAACATTTTCCTAAGTCTTCATAGTACATAATGTCTTGGGCTTCAGAGAAGTTTTTAAGGTAGGTGCATAACTGATATAAGTTAATGGAACTTGAATCTATCACTAATTTTAGTCATTACTTACAACAAAATATCAGTTGGTGGCTTGTTGCAGTCAGTAGATAAATATCAAATGATAATCCTGCCTCATATTTGCATCTTTATTGAGTATTTCTTTTCTTCCGAAAAAAAGGTAATGGTTTTCTTAAAACATGGTGCCTTCATTAGAGGGAAGTTTTTCTGCGTAGTGGTCATCATATATCACATACTTCTTTTGACAGTCCCCATAGCTTACAAGTTTAGATGTACTGTTCCTTACAGCCTTGGACTTCCACCATGTCTCACCAATCATGAAACATATATTACAAATGTAAGAGGACCTGTTGTTGTTGTTGTGGTCTTCAGTCCTGAGACTGGTTTGATGCAGCTCTCCTATGAAACAAAAAATAATAAATGATCTTTGAGAATTCAGCATTGGAATAAAAGAAGGCTTCAAATGTTCTTGGACAACCTCCATCCATGTATTTTATATGTGAGCTTATGAAGTGTCAACTATGTTTCCTGGAGGATCACACTAAACAAGTTTCCAGACAACTCTATTTCAGTTATTTCCAGTGGGCAATATATCACTTGAGTGAGCAGTTTTGGGAAACATCAGTACCTGTCATTCTTTGAAGAAGACTTGCATGTTACCTTGCCATGTATGGCTGAGCATTGTTCAGTGGAAGGTTGGGATCCTGTGTAGTTCAAAGCACAGGTAATATCTCAGGCTCCAAAACCTCTCTAATGTAGCAGCTGCTGCTTGGATCATCCTCAATAGATAGGAATTGAGATAGGAATTGAGATTAAATATTGCTCGCAATGACATCCCAAACTTTCAAATCTAGTATTTGTCCACCATGCCTCTCAACAATGCAGGTTGCCAGACTGTGTCACCACAGTAGATCAAAACTGTGTGAGGTAGACAAATGGAGTTTTTTTTTAACATTTTTTTAGCATTTTACCTCTTAGAATGCCTGTGATGGTGTACATCACATTATGATGAGTTCATAGTTTGTGGACAATTGATACCAGCACAATGGTGCACATGCCATAAGTCAACACCACCACAGTAAGCAGTGACAATTCTTTGACATAGACAGGATCATACCTGTGCAGAACTCAAATGCCAAGTTGACAGTGTGAGAGTAAACTGAGCAGTCTGTAATGGTTGAGTTAAATGTTGGTGTTCATCTTATGCTTTGGTTACACTGCAAGCTACAATCCCCTGTTATCACTGTTACAGCTCTCTTCTATCCACTATTGCCACATATGCCTAAATATTGTAGCAGCATGCTCTGTACCTGACAAAAGGTCAAGATATTCAAAAACCCATTTTCTGGAGGCTGATTATGCTGCCCTGTTTGAATCTACTCACATGCTGCTATTCTATTCTTTGCTGCTGGCTAGGTATTCTGTTATTTGCATTCATGTTTCCACTTTATGTTATGGTTTACAAAGCTTCATAAACTGAAGATTAATTAATTATAATTTCAAGCCTGTGTGTCTATCAGCTCTGATCCAGTTGTTCCTGTTCTGGCCTTTGTAAGTAGATTCTCCTTGTGTGTTTCAAATATTGTGGGTTTTCAATTTTTCCTTTCAGTTTTAAATGATGTAAGCACTTGAATAAGAAACTGAAACAATTGTCTTGTTGTGTTAAAGAGATTATATTAGCTAAGAACACATGATTTGTTGTTACAAGTGAGAGCATTCTAGTTGAGATATAAAATGTTAGAGCAAAGGAACTGTCATGATTCATGCAAAAAAAACAGGGAGAAAATCAGCAGGTCAATGAGAGTACTCAATGAAAGTACTCAGTGAGAGTACAACTTCAAGAAAGGTAGAAACAAATATCAGATGAAATACAACAATTAAATACTGCACCAGGAATGATGCTGTGAGGAACACACAGGTTGATGACACATCAACAACATTGTACATATATAAGTTACCTGGCAGACTTGTACCCATGGCCACGAAAGCAATTGCTGTAATTGTGTCTGGAATCGTGACTGTACAACCAAAATGTGAAGCTACGTCACCGATTACAGCTGTCAGCACACCTATCCAAAGGATGGAGGTCCAGAAACACACCCACCCGTCATAGACATCTATAGACATCAGAAGAGTCATAATGTTGACCTACAGATGGGCTTACATTACGTCCTAGCATAAGAAACAGTACTTTATTCAATCAAATTGTTGCAATGAAATGAACATGGATTTAATGGTAAGTGACCATCATAGTTTCTGTTGATTGCAAGACATAACACAATCCAAATAATAATAACAAACAGAGAAACAAAACTGAAAACAACACAACAGACTTTGGTAATGCTGCATGATATGTAAATGATGAACGACATCTCTCTGTTTTGGAATGGGAAACTTGACTTGCCAGACATCAAATAAGAACTCCATAATTGATGACACATTTGTTGCTGCAACTGCAAGTTATTGAAAAAAATTGCTGCGTGCTGAGGTGAATGCTGTGAGAGACCCAGGTTATGAAACAAGCAGTCTGTAGAAGTTGCACTCATCGTCAGAAACCTCTTGGAACTGAGTCATGCAGACTGGAAAAAACATTCAATTTCAACTATAAGCTAAAGAAACAAAGAACAAGCATTTGTTATTTACACTATACCAGCTGTCATTCTGATGAGCAACTAGGAAACTTAAAATGTGAAAGTGTGTATTTGTTTCCTGCTTCTGGTTGTATCCTCTAAAACAATTATTTATTTTGTCAAGTAAGTCTCTAGTTTATAAACTAAAAATGCAGTTCAACTAAAGTATAACTATAATAATGTTGTGCGGTTACATTATAAATCACAGTCTATAAGTGCAGTCATAAAAAGATAATTTTTATACTCTTTAGGAATTTTACCTACAAAAATATTTAGGTCTTCCATGCCTTGAGTAAATGCTCATAAATTATATGTATGAAAGGGTATTTGACAAAGTGATTACTATCCGTGGAGGATTAACCAGAAACAGGGCCATCTTCCTGACAGCGTACATTATCCTTACCTGGCACACTTGTACCCAGTGCTACGAAGGCTATTGCTGTTACGGCATCATGCAGCCCAACTGTGCACCCAAAGTGCGATGCCACATCACCAATGATGGCCGTCAGGCATCCGACACCAAATATTGACACAACGAAACACAAATAACCATCTAACAGATCTGAGACAGAGGAAAGAGAGAAGAGATAGAGGCACATAGACACTTTGACACTGATGGTACAGGATGGAAAGAAATAAATGCACAAGCACAGAAGAGCCAAAGTTTGAGCTGACCACACTGATAGCATATAGTGAATTGCTCCAACTTAGTACTTTGTAAAAGCCAAATGATGTTAATTATTATTGAATTTCATACCTGGTATATTTTTGATAATAACTGTAATTAATTTTGAAAGTGCCTTTCCAGCTAATCAGTATGATCAAGGTAAGGCTGAGGAGAGGGAAGGTGAAATGTAAAAGAGGTATGCCATATGCCGTGGTTAACATTTGACAAACCTGACATATCAGAAAACTTTAATTTCAATGTTTCATTCACTGCTCACTTGATTTGATAGTGAACATTAGAGTACGCTGAACAATGCTGTGATTTAAACTATTATTTATTAACCAGTATCTCATGGATATAAGTTAAATTTTTAAGCTACTGCACTATTTGACACTGAATGAAACATTTAATTGGATACACAGATAATTATGAACACTTATTGTTACAGAATTCCTGTCCTGCCTGTTCTGCAAAAAATAAGAACCAGCACAAAAAAAAAAAAAAAAATGTAGTTTCTCATGTTTTAAACAGTCTGCATTCGGCTGAAGAAAATCACAAGTGGCACAAACATGGCTTAAAAAATTTGATCAGACACTGCTGGAAAACAACTCACTTCCATATGTTTATAATAGAAATGATGCCATATTATTCACTTTTTCATACAATTAACATAATATTGGCATAGCTATGCTTGAATTCTACTACTAAACAAAAGAGTGCTCTCAAATGTTAACAGGTGGAAGAATATTTGGTAATGTATACAACTAAAAGTATTGGATCAAACTAATCACAAAACTTAGCTAAGAAGCATGAAAAGTACCATTGTTAATTTTCTTTTATGTGCCCTCTTTTATTATGAATGTGCAGTACCTGTAGGAAGAATATAGTAATTATAATTGAAAATGTAGATATTTCTTAGCTTAAACAGGGACACAAATACACACACAAACACATATATTCTCTCTCTCTCTCTCTCTCTCCCCTTCCCTCCCCCCCCCCTTCCCCCCTACCCTCCTCTATGTCTGTGCTCTAGTATTAGAAAGTAATAAGTACAAGTTAACAAGCGTGTGTCACACAATGACATGTGTGGGGATATACCTAGATATCTGAGCTTGATGTTCTCTCACCCCTGAGGTAATCATGTGTTCTATGGATCATGTGTGAGCTTCAGATGATGCCTACAAGAACAAAAATGTTAAAAGTGTTCCTACCTATATTGGCAGCTGGAAAGAATAATAAAACAATAATAATTATAATGATAATAATAATAACAATAACAATAATAATATTACTAACAAGAAAAACAATAATAATAAAATCTGCTGAAAACGTGTAAAAGGAAGAAAATATTGTTACACTGCTTGCAACTGTGGGATCAACCAACAAAAAATTAACATATATAACAAATATTAACTGCAATTTTAATCTGAAAGTAACTGAGAATTGAATAATATATGGAAAGTTCTTGTTGAGAATTACGAAACATTTAGGAATAAAGGAGATGACACACCACAAGGCAGAAGTGCTGTGTCGTCGATAGATACACAAATGAAAGGTACAGAAATCAGCCAACATTTGGAATGCGCTTCCTTTTTCAAACTTGTAGGAAAACCATGCACACAAATTCATGCACACTCACTCACATGTACATGCCTTTTTGCCTACATTGCTCTCAGTCGACTGCCAGTTCTTTCCTGGCCCACGCTGAGTGTGCTGGGGTGAGGTAGGGGTGTGGGGTCAGGTAGGGTGGGGTGAGGGATAGAGAAAGGCAGGAGGCAGGGAGGGGGTTGGGGGGAAGCATCTAAGGGATTTGGTGGAGGGGGGCAGTGAGGTACCTTAGGTTTAGACCAGGAATGTTACAGGAACAAAGGATGCGCTCCCATCTGCACAGCTCAGGAAGACTAGAGTTGGTGGTGAGGATCCAGATGACATGGCTTATGAAGCAGCCATTCAAATCAGGCAGCAGAACACATGTGAACTGCTAGAAACTTCCCCCAACCTCCTCCCTGGCTCCTGCCTCTCTCCATCCCACACCCAGCTCCACCCCACCGCACACTCTCACCTCACCCCAGTACACTTACTGTGTGCCAAGAAAGAGCTGGCAGTTGACTGAGCACAGTATAGGGAGACAGGCAAGTGCATGTGAGTGTGTGTGTTTCCTACAAGCTTGAAGAAGGAAGTGCATTCCAGAAGCTAGCCAATCCCTGTACCTTTTATTTGTTTACCTATCAGTGGTACAGCACTTTTGCCTTTCAGGAGTCATCTCCTTTATTCCTAAATAATTCATAATGAGAACAGAATAACATTGGGTACTTGTTACTGAACTAATTTCACCAGTTCTTTCTCCTCTTTCTTTCTTCAGCATAAAATAATATCTTCCCAGTGATCTATAATTAATTTAACCTTATAATCCTCAGTTTCTTTGAATATGCAGTCAAGTTAATGTTGTTCACAATTTCAACAGTTTTACTTGTTGCTTTCTGTGGATGTCTTGAGCGCAAATATTAGTTGCTTGCTACTTGCAGTTCAGTAAAATTTATTTATTAAACATACACTGCAATGTCTTTTAAAACAACAGGATTGAAGGAGCAATCCATAATTGCTTTGGAGAAAATTTAATAGCCAAGATTACATGGTATATTTATCATTGATTACCGGTTTCACCAGTTAAGACTGCCATCTTCTGCTCTGTAAAGTGATGCATTTACATATAGTACACGTACAATCATTATTTATATTTACTGTTACAAATGAGGACATGAAAATTCTGCTTTCATAGCTTTAAAAAACTTGTTGTTATATGTCTTGTTCCACTATGACTCTATCTCACATACTACATTAACATTCTAGTGGATATTACGCAGCACATTCCATACCAATTTGTTAAAAATACAAACCAGTTTGCCACAAGTAAAAAAATATGTTTAAAGAGCAGCTTTGGTGGCTAGGGATGTCCACACGTAGCATTCCACTGATGTTTGTTAAATAATGAACAGTGCACATTTCTGCAATTTTTTTTTTTTTTTTTGACAAGTTAAATACATCATGGATCCACATTCTATGAAGTACACACTTCAAATGATTGGCTGTAAGGTGTAGATAAGGCATGCAAGTAATTTCAAACACCAGGTGGCTCTTACATTGGTAGCTATCTCAAAACCAGGTCATACATTTGTTTTCTTTTCATTTAAAATTACAAATATCTTTGAGAGTTCTTCTTTAACATTTGAAAAGTATACTGATTTATATGCAATGAGTTTTATACACTTCATTAAAAAGTTATCATTTATATATGGCTTATAAATACGATATGATTTTTGTATTTGTTGTATTATATTGCCACCCCATGAATAAGTACAGGTGTGGATTTTGGGAATTCTTGTAAATTTCGTGCAGCTATGGATGGGAGGCAGTAGTTAAAGGACCAATTGGTACATTGGATGGCAGTTGCGTGCAATATTGATATTTTGCAAATGAGTTTGTGAAGCAGGTGTACAACACTGCTCGCAGGCTAGAAAGAGGAGCCTGGCGGGCACTGTATACAAATGAGAGGTAATCAGGCCAGCAGAGGGCACCAACATGCTGTGAAGAATCCATACACTGCAGTTACAACAGCGCCTAGTGACCTGTGTGTAGAGGTTGAAGCAGACTGAGGAAAGCGGACGTTATAATTACTAAAGAGGACTCCTGTTGTCCCCTCCAGGGGAACTATGCCAGAGGTGTAGGAAAGAGATGTATCAATAATCAAGCCTGGAGCCTCAAAGCAGGCAGTCATTTCACCATTCTGTGTGTTTCTATAACTGAAGAGAATGACGACTCTTTAAGGTGCAGGCCAACCATGACGACCTTTTGGTTACGGATATCGGCAGCCAACCAGCCTGCTGAAGCTACCTTCAATTTCCATTGCACGGACACATCATAGCTGTGGCAGGCTGCACCACACCTCGGAACTGCTCTGGCATGAGGAGAGAGAGGGCTGCTAGCCCCCATTCTCTGCAGGGCATTGTTTGGCAGACTGCAAGCAGCCATCTGCAGGGTGGGACTGGGGTGTGAATTTGCATCCTCCCAGGTGCAGAGCTCTCTGTGGGCACCGAATGAGCTGCCCTGGGTGGGTGGCCAAAGCTGCCAAGGCTCACTACAATGACAGTGGTTGGCTGCTTCCATTTGGCACTTTACTTGGAGTCCACGAGTAATGCTTGAGGGAACAGTCAGCCATGTTCTGGGCTATCAGGAGCAGCTAACACACATGGTGACCACTTAGCTGTGGTGGGTAAGGATTGATACATCCACAAGGCTGGGCAACTGGACACCAATAAAGCAGATTCCAGCATTCGTGTTAGTGCTAACATGCATGGTATGCAGCACCATCACCGAGTTCAGCAGAAGGCCCACTGCAGAAGGCCTGCTGCGTATCTTTGATGTAATAAAATCAATGACACACTTGCCACAGCCCCTGGAGCTCTCGGGGAGGGGGAGAGCAAGTAGCAACATCAGGAAGTGGTTGTCTTGCTTTCCTAGTCTGTTATGTGAGCTGGGGTACAAGAAGTTTAGAGCTACTTTTGTGAAGCCACTGTAACTCATCAACTTATATTTGTGTAGAGGTAATGATGGATGGGATAATTTAGTGCCAGTGAGATGTTCTTTTTGCAGTTTTCCTGGCCATGAGTTGCTGACTGGCCACGAGTTGCTTGTAACAGAGCTGTAGCAGCAGTTTGTTCTGTATGTAGGTGTACTGGTCATCTGTCTAATAGCTGTACTGAGTGTAGATGGGTGATGATTTACCAGACAAATTAACTTGTGTTTACATTTTTTTGTGTAGCGTTGAATGGAAGTTCGTGTTTTGTCTTGTTCACAAAAAAAGTTGATTGCATAAAGAATATGCAAAATGGTGAAAACATGTGATACTACCTCAGATGAAGTTGCTGCTTTAACTCAGCAAGTGCAAGCATTAACAGAGCAGTTTGCGAGCATGAAGGAGAGAAATTTTGAACTTAATTGTGAGTTAGAGCCTCGTAAAGAGAGTCTTGGTCAGTTGCAATTGGAATCTTGGGAAAGTAAGTCTGGATTCGGGGTGCCTTTTGTTCCATATGACTCAGCACTGATTAATCCCTTCTTGGGCAAGGCAACAGAGGATGTGACAATTTTCATTATGGGTATTAGGGATGCTGCAGAATCACATGAGTGGTCAGAAAAGTAACTCAGCATGTTGCTAATATGTGTTTGGTGGAGGACTCCAGAGCATATGTTGTGTACCATGAGACATTGAATAAAGCATATACATTCCAGGAGTGGGCTGTGGGATTGTACCAGCAGTACAAAAAGTAGAATAGTGCATGATTTTTTCAGGAGAAATTAAGTATGTTGTCGATGCTTTGAAACAAGTTTGTGGAAGCATTCTTGGATAGAATCCATAACCTAAACAGAAAGACATATGTACAAACCCAGAATGCAGAAGCTAATAGGTTGCTGCTACGAGGCAGAAAACAGAATGGTGGATGTTTTTTTGCAATGGTATACGTGCTGAAATGTCATGGAGGGTACAGATGGAGAACACGTAGGACTTAGAGTCAATTCTTATGATTGAAACACTTATAGAGGAGATGGATATGGCCACAAAGCAGAGGGTGTACCATTGCATGTTGACTTCAGAAGTCTACTGTTATGGATGTGGTCATGAGGGGCATGTAAGGAAGCAGTGTAAGCAGCCAGAGTGCTATGCTTGTGGCGTAATGGACCACCGGTCATCTGAATATGGAGGTAAGAAGGGTGAAAAGCAATGACAAGGGAAGCAGCCATTAAAAGCAAATATGATTGCTTCAGCCATTGGAAAGCAGTACCCACATACCATAACATGGAATAAGTAGGTGAACAAATGGAATGTAGCTTTGTGGGCTTAGTGGGTGGCAGGAAACAAAGATTTTTGGGTGACACTGATGTGAAAGTGTCCATTATCAGTCTGGACCTCCTGGGAAAGAGAACACTGGAGCCTCTATGGCATATGATAGGTGGAGTTGGCAATGATAGAGTGGAATAACTGGGTATGGTAGCACTGGTGTTTTCAGATGAGGATCGCAGGGAGGTTTTGTCATGTGTAGGTGAAGGTTATTCAATTATTCTTGGACTAGATATTCTTGACAAACATCATGCTAAGACTGATCTTTTGCAATGCACAGTGAAACTCAGTGGGACTTCGTTTCAACTGGGAGCAACAGTTGCAACTGAGACAATGGTGCAAGGTTCACCTGTCATGGAGGTGAAACTAACTAAAGTACTTATGTTTTCTGTAAAGATCGAGCAGCAGGAGAAAATACCAGCAGGCATAAGAAAGATAGTGTGGGTTTCAGTGGATACCAATTTGCTGAGGGAAACATTACATGTGGTTGAACTGCTCTTAAGCAATGAAAAGTTGGATAGTTTGCATTGTTTCATCTGCAGAAGTTTAGTGCATATGAGTGACATGAATGGGGAACATATGGTTAGTGTGGGAAATTTTGGCAGAGGAGAGGTGACTGTCAAAGGGTGCAATAATAGCCACTCTGGCAGTCTTGGAAGGTGAGTACTTTGATAGATCGAGCCTAGAGGAAAGCCACAAGAAAACCTTCGATATGGAACTGCAATGTGGGAAAGTAGATCATTTGAAAGGGAGTGATTGAATGGCTACAGAGAACTCGTTTTTGAGGTTTAGTGATTTATTTTGTGTGAGCGGAAGATTAGCAGTGACCCTGCTGATGTAACATCACATACTGACAGGGGATAGTGCACCAGTTATAGGAAGCTGTACCATTAGCAAAGCAGCTGCAACTATTGGTAGAAGAATTTATTGAACAACAACTATGGGATAGGATCATAAAATTCATAGGAACGATAGTTCCTGGAATGGAAATATGGTCATTGTGCCAAAAAAGTTGGCCAAAGGGACATGAAAATATAGATTTTGCTGTGACTATAGATATCTAAACTTGCAAACCATTTCAGATGCTCATCCAGTTCCAAACATCAAGGAAAGTTTGGATAATCTGGGTGAGTGTTGGTTCTTTACAGCTATGAACCTCAGGAGCAGATACCATCAATTGGATGTGGTGCCTGAAGATAAATCAAAAACAATGTTTACCATCCTGGCAGGACATTTTAATTACAAACACATGCCATTTGGACTAAAGATCCCACTGGTAACTTTTCAGCAGTTGTTGGATCGGGTACTGAGAAGATTAAAGCCAAAAGCTTGTCTAGTCTACCTTGATGGCGTAATTGTCTATTCAACAGATTTACCAGAGCATGTGAGACATTACATTATTACAGATGAAAGACTTTGCAAAAATAGCCGGACCCCTGAACAAGCTGCTGAAGAAGAGGATGAAACTCCATTGGTCACAGGAATGTCAGGAAGAACTTTAAAAACTGAAAGAAAAATTAGTTTCAGTTTCAGTATTGGTTTTTCTTGATTTTGAGAAAGAGTTTATCCTTTCACATCATGCTTCAAATGAGGTAGTCAGTTGTGTTTTGAGACAGAAGGTAGATGGTCATAAACATTCAGTAACTTATGCTTCAAGGAAGCTAAACAAGGTGAGCTTAACTACTCAACAATGGGGAAAGAGATGTTGGGGGTCATATATGGTATCACATATTTTCGGTGATATCTATAT
Source organism: Schistocerca americana (assembly GCF_021461395.2). Classification (NCBI taxonomy): domain Eukaryota; kingdom Metazoa; phylum Arthropoda; class Insecta; order Orthoptera; family Acrididae; genus Schistocerca; species Schistocerca americana. Next base: position 653,161,697 of record NC_060119.1, on the reverse strand, counting down.
GGTAGGAAGTTTAAGGTTGTGACAGATCATGCCTCATTGAAATGGTTGCATGGTTTGAAAGATCCATCTCATAGATTAACTCAGTGGGCACTTAAGCTTAGTGAATTTGAGTATGGGGTAATCCATAAGCCAGGAAGCTGCAGGGTAGGCACAGACAAGGGATAAGGAGTGCCAGGCATTTAAGTCACAGCCACATTTTACTAGGTACAAGGGTTTGTTGTGTACTATGACAAGTTGTGGACCACATGTGGTGGTTCCAGAGGGTTTTCGGATGGAAGTTTTGCAGCAAGCTCATAACCATAAGTTGTCAGGTCATGATGGGCGACAAGCAACAGACAGACATGTAGTAGAGCACTTTTGGTGGAGGAACAGAAAGCATGACATGAAGCAGTACGTTAAGGACCGTGTGCCATGTGCACTGAGGGCTGACATTACGCATCACAAAGTCCCATAGGAAAGGTTGCCAGAGGCATCCAGTACATTTTCTTTGCTGGCACTGGATGTCCTCTGACCATTTAATAAAACACCTGCAGGAAATAGGTATGTTCTCATGATCATCGATCATTTCTTTTGAGTTCTCGCAGTGGTACCAATGCCAGAACAATGGGCTAGTACTGTAGTACAGGCATTAGTAAACAACTGGATTTAATGAAGCAACTATGTCGCATGTTGCATATAAGGAAGTTATGGACATGTCCATTTCATCTGCAAACCAAAGGGAGGATGGAACACATGCACAAGACAACTGCAAAGATTTTGAGCTATTACATAGTTTCCAGACATGATGATTGGGATGCCTATTTACCTTATGTACTGTGCTCCTATAATTCAAAGGTTCATAATGCAACATCCTTGTTGCCATTTGAGGTGGCGTACAGCAGGAAAATGCCATGTCCTTTTGACAGTTTGGTCCTAAATTAGGACCAGATGGTGAGTTGGTGAGGAAGTTTGGCAGAAGAATTAGGGAAATTTGGAGGAATGTGCAAAAGGCAAACAAGAACACACTGGAATACCAGGGACAACCTGACACATGGGTAAATTGCTGCAATAGTGCTTAGGGCAGTGGGTAATGATCACTAGTCCCTATATGTCAAAAATATGAAATTTTTAACAAAATACCCGGGACCATACCAGGACATGGAGATGACCTCATCTGTCAACATAAGAAATAGTTCCTCACAAAAACATATATTATACACATCAAACCATTTGAAAGAATGCTAAAGGGGATGCCACATTTATTGGCTGCCAATCAGGAGGTGAAAGTTACAAAGGGTACAAAGAAGGAACCAGAAATAGGCATGCAACGTAAGGTGCACGATGTGTCATATAGGTTTAGGTCGCAAAATTAAGTTGTATGATTGTAATTTGTTGGTTTTCTTATTTTGGATTAGTATATTAGGGAGTATGTATTTTCTCTTTTTTGCCTTAGGGATATTTGTTGCTTTTCTTTTTGTATGGAGTCATTAATTTTTCATTTTGTTATTATCGATATTGTTTTTTTGTGGATTATGCATTATCAAAAAGAGGGAGGGATGACAGGGTAATTTGTGATCCGTCTGGGTGGCCAACTATGGACTGATATGAAGTGAGTTTGTTTCTAGGGTTAGTAAATGAGACAAGTTGTGGGAAGGAGCTTCTGCCAGCCCGAACTTACTTCTAGAGGGTGGGTACACATTGGTTATACTCTGTATTGACACTGATAAATGTATGGTTGAAATGATACGCTGTAGACAAATCGGTAAGGTCGAAAAACCACGAGCTCTGGGAAAGAGAAATCATCATTAATGGCATGACTTGTGAGGCCATTGGGACAACACAGGAAGGGATCTTAGGTGCCAGCAGGGATGGCTGGATGGATACAGGGATGGCCAGGGAGGAGGTGGCAGCTGATGTGGAAGTGGCAACTGCAGGGAACAGTATTGAGAGGGCCGGCCATGATAGGGCCAGCTACAACCACAAAGAAGGCTGCATTGTCAGCTTCAGAGGCAGCCAGGACAGCATTGTGAGGGCTGGATACAATAGGGCCAGTGACAGTCGTAAAGGATGCCACATGGATAGCCATGGAAGTGGCTGGGGCACTTAAAACTGGTAGGCAGGGATAGAACCAGGCAATGGCAAGGGGATTGGCTGATGATGAAATGAGTGGTATCCTCCAATGGTGTCACATGTTAGGGCTGGGCTGGTACTATACGATAAATGGAGAGCCGCACAGCACAACAACATTGCAACAATTTCATGGCAGGTGGCCCAGCTTGTCAGACACAAAAACTTTTGGATGCCCTGCCCAAATGCTGTAGACAAAACTGGGGAACCTTAGTGAGCCAAATGGTGCTCTGCAACAGAACCTGAGTTGCCCAACCCATGGACTGGTGGGCTAGAGATGACGAAAACTCCGTTGAGTGAGAACACACAGCAAGAGAACAAGAGTGTAAATGCACACAGAAACATGACAGATATGCAGACCAACAACAGTAAGTAAGGGGATTGTACATTAGAACAACACATGAACAGACCATTGAACTACACAGAAGTGTGAACATTCACTAGAATATGTACCTGCTGAGAAATATGAAAATGAATTGTAAAGAGACACCTACCAGAACTGAGACAAGCAAACAACTGAACATATCCACAGAAAGCAAGAATTGAGCAGTCCACATCCAGTAAATGAGTAAACACACTCACACTGTGGCAAGGCATGAACACAGCTGGTCTGTTATATAATTGGACACAGTTGTAGAATTCAAATGTAGATTGGCACAACACAAGAAGCACAAGGATGCTGCCCCATTGAAATGACTACCACACAAGCAAAATCAAAGTGGTTGAAAAACACATGAGCAACTGAGAAGTAAGAAATGGGCTCTAGCAAAATGAATGAAGAGACATCAAGAATCACTGAAACATACATAAAGATGCAACCTCATTGTCCTTGTCCTGATCAGGCATTGCCATTCGTGGGAAGAGGTCCAGCCACGGCTGCATCATCTGGGCAGAATGCAACACAGGTTAGCAGCAGCAAGCTTGGCATGGCAGAGGGGAGGTGGCTGACTGGTGCGCAAGACCAGTGACTGACACTGCAGGTAGTGAACAGTGAGCTGGCAGTGGAGTGCATGAATCTTGAGCAAGCACTGCAAAGAGAAACTGCAAGATGTATGGATATGACATCATTATCCTTGTTGCCAACTATGGAATATGGCAGATGAAGGAAGAACACTGTGACACAAAACCATTATCCTCAATGCTACAAATGAAGAGCATTCTAACACGAAACCAATATCCTCCTCGCCAGGTATAACAGCCCTTGGCCAAGTGGTGTGCCAATGATGTGACTGATATGGACGCAATGGAGTAACACTGTTTGTTTATTGATTATGAACTAACTCAGTACAGCTTTAGATGATGAAGATCCAAATGTGAGTACTACTGAAATGTCTTTTGTAACAATGTGCAGTGGAGGCCACTATTATGAAGCCCACAATTTTCGGCAGTGGCAATGAGCTGAAGGAGTGAGCCTTCCGGAGTAGCTGTCACATGGCAGCAGCTTTGATTATGGTGAAGGCACAGGTCCAGTGTAGTGGGGCCTTCCAGCGTGACTGATGTATATGTATAGCCAGTGGCTGTGATCCTGGAAAACGCATGGAATGCCACGTCCAATAGGTAGTGCAGCAGCAGGCTTTGTGGTCCAAAGTGTAGGCTCAAAGGCAGCTGCCAGCTGGTCTGGAACCCAGAGCTGAACTGACCACTGAGAGGCTGAGTAGTGACCTAAGTACCCATCAGTGGAGGAATAAAGGCACTCTGTCATCTGGACAGTGTGCCTGTCACATGCGCAGACCTGAATAGGTGCCTGTGACTGCTGTTTACTGCGATGTGCGTGCCATGTATTGGCGTGGCTTGCAATGCCAAAAGCTGTGGTAGCTGCAGGAGACTTGGCAGTAGACAGCTCAGTGACTCTTCTGTTGTGAAACAGCTTTCAGGGGCTGTATGTGGCCCATGAAGCATATCCAAGACCTTGGTAGCCAAATATACAGGGGCCCAGCCGTGCATAATACAAATATGAGGTGTGATCAAAAAGTACAGTGAATGAATTTTTTTAGCGGCAACTGGTGATGCTCCAACCATTTGACGTAATTTGTCCAATAGCCTGATCTGTTGAGACAGGCAGTGTCCAGCTGGAACACATACTGACTTGTCAGTCAGCATCCAGAGATGCTAAAGTGATGTTGTGTTCACCATGTCTGTCATGCATTATGGATTTCAGATGTTAAGTTCTGTTTCAAGTTGCAAAAAAGTGCCAAAGAAACTCATGAAATGTTGAATTTTGTGTATGGCAATGGTCTGAGCAATTTAAAAGCAAAGCAAAGTGGGACATCCATTAACCTAAAAGACAGAGGAAAACATGCAAAAAGTAGCACAAGTTCTTTGTTTAAAAAGATGAATAACTATACCAAAAAACTTGTACAGGTCCATGAAAGGAATTTTACCCAACAATTTGCAAATGAGATGAGTGGGTGAAAAATTTGTTTCCAGAATTTTGAATGGTGAATGGAAGCAAAATCATCTGTCAGTTTGCATGGAGCTGAAGGATCATCTTCACTCAGATCCAGACGTAGGGTTCAAAATTTTAACTGGAGATGAAAATTGGGTCTGTAGATATGATTTTGGGATGAAAATGTTGAGCTCCCAATTGAAAATCAATGAATCTGTTTGCCCTTCAAAAGCGTGTCAGTCAAAATCAAATATCAATCATGCTCATTGTTTTCTTATACTGAGGGCTTAGTATGATCAGAGTTCATTCCATGAGCATCTAACTGTAAACCCAAGTTTTACAAGGTAACAGTGTAATGTTTGCAAAAAATGTATGAAGAAAGATACCAGAAAAATGTGCAAATGGCTTCCTTCTTCATCATGACAATGCACTGTATCACACCTTGCTTTTGATCCAAAAGTTTTTGTCCAGAAAAAGTGTTCCTCTCTGTCCACATCTGCCTTACTCATTAGATTTAGCACTATGTGACTTCTGGCTCTTAATCATGATTAAAGGAAAACATTTTGATACCATTCCTGATATTGAGAGGGCCACAACAGAGTTTCCAGTCATGGATGCAATATTGAGATAGTGCATTGCCAGCCAAGAACAGTACTTTGATGGAGATTAAATCAAATTCCATATAAGCTTATTACTTGCTTCTAATAAAATTATTCACAGTATTTTTTTATCATACCTCAATTACACAATGATCCATTCAAAACTGAGCTCATGATACATGCAAAAGTTTTATGTGTGATGTGACTGAATATTGTTGGTTGGAGTATGGGGTTGTGCAATGAGACATACACAATTTGAGTGCAGCAGATTAGGCGTAACAAGTGTCAAGTTGGGTATCAGTGTTGTGTGCATTTCACTTGTTATTAGAACAGGAAAAGTTGGTGCTGGGGGAGGGGGGCAATTGAGTGGGGGTGGGGGCAGGAAATCAGGTTATTATTACAGCTAAATAGGTAGCTATGGTGTGAGAATGGTAAGTTCTCATGATTGGCGTTAGGCACGAACATAGTAATGGCTTCTCCTACTGAACACTGAGCAGGGCAAAAAATTGACAGTAACTAGTTTGTGTATGAATGTAATTACCAGCACCAATTAAGCAATAATAAAACAAAGGAAATCTAAGCAGGTATTTGTGGGATAAAGCACTAATTGATTAGACAAAAGCTTTTGGAGTTCTTCCTGTTTTAAAATACATAATTAGGTAATTTACAAGAACATTAATATCTGCCAAACAAAAACTGATGCAGTAACCTGTGATTATGCATCTCAAGAGCTACTGATTAGTGTAGAGATATAAGTGACACACTAACTTAATTAGGCATCAGATATGTTGCAACTATATTGAATTTTAGTTACTTTAGTTCACAAGTAATTAAGAACAGAGACAAAAACACATGACAGTATGTAGCAGGATGGGTGTCTACAGAAGATTTTGCACAATGGCACAAAAATTCTAAAATTGCCATTTTTTTATATAAGTGATTTGATGTGTTTGAGTGTGTGTCATGCCCCAACAACTAAATTCACAAGAACTGCAAAAAATATGTTATATATAAAATTTAATAATGATCCAACATCTTTTTAAGATAGATTAATTTGATATTCAGAAAGATAAGCTTATTTTGCTACTTTATGCAAGGTACATTGTTTTTATATTATTATGTGACTATGGGTGTCACCTTTTTGAATTAACAATCTAATATGGCAGCCTTACATGATTACAGCAAGCATACTCAATGAATTAGTAAAGAGAAAACATTGAAAAAAAAATATTTTTATTGGTACATCAATGATGATGGGTTGATGTTGAAAATTAAAAACCTGAAATGGAAAAAAGTCTAATCAATTGCTGAAACACTGTTAGATATTAACAAAAATAACCCTCAGAAAATGTCACTCCGGGTGGTGAAATAGATAATCTTAAAAAACCTGAATTCCATCTTTTGCCTGACTTCAGCTACCAGAGACTGTGGTAATGTGTAATGTGTGTGTGTGTGTGTGTGTGTGTGTGTGTGTGTGTGTGTGTGTGTTTTGTCTATCTCTGTCAAAGGCCTTGATGGCCAAAAGCTCACTTTGTGACAGTCTTTTTGTCATGCCTATCCGCAACTCAGCATCTCTGCTATATGGTGAGTAGCAATTATCCTTTTCATATTATTGTTACCTTCCATCCTGGTTTTTCCATTTTTTGAATTCCATCTTTGATACTTTTACCTTCTTTCAAAATTTAAAATTTGATTATAGTGATTGACTCCAACATTATTCTCATGTCTTCTATTTCTTCATGCTGACTGACTTAACAAAAGCTAACCAAATGTGTTTTGATAGCTATTTTCTTTTTCTTTTATTGTTTGGGGCAAGTTTGATCCAGGATCAGCATTCATCAAGACAGATGAGGAAAACCTTCCTAAATAATCCCTAATTGGTCAGTAGAACCAGCTTAATAGCCTAGGCCTCAACCATGGTGGTTCTCATCTCCCAATTTGGTATGTTATTTTGAAGCCTTGTGAAGTGCACTGCAGAATCCAAAAATATATATATGCATGTTGCATTGTTTTGCATCTCATAGAATTAAAGAACGTTCCAACTCTTTCACAGGTCATCTAGCCGACCTTAAAGTTTCACACTTGTTTTCTCCATTCTTGTGCAGAAAATGGCATTTTTTTTATTTTTAACGGATTTGTTCGGGCCCTTATGCGAAGCATACATGAATACACCACAGTGTAGCATGTCAGTGTCTTTCAGAGTCTACTAGAAACACTTTCCATGAATGTGGCCGCAGCATGCCCTGACACGTCATCTTTGTTGACAGACAAATAGTAGACTGTAGTTGTGATTAAGTTGTGCAGCAAGGGAAGGGTAACTAGGGCCATATTTACTTTTTGATGGTTGATGAATTGTCTCTTTCGGTTATGTAGGCTCCCTAAATCCACAGTGTTTCCCAATGCATTCATTGATGCTAAAAGCTTTAGTCAAGTCACAAACAATAATTTCTATAAATGCATGAAAATTCTGTAGTTAATAAAAATCTGTACATCCAGGCTGCTGCTTCCCCTCCCCCTTACAGCTTTACATTTGTAAATTTATATGTATTTGATGTAATTACTCACTTTGGAATCTTTCTGGTGCTTGTTATTTTAATTAAGGGCAAATGCTACATGTTGATAAAGTCCGACCACACCAGAAAAAAGTTAATGAAAAATCCTTTCAGAACATCACAATTCCATGGCAGTCTATAAGTTTACAATTTACAAAGTCTGCAGTTTAATATAAGTTCCTGTATCATACAAAATATCACTTATAACTAAGAATTTACTAGACTGCCTAATATAATATATATGTTTTGATACCATTTTGAGTGATCCATCAGCATGCTCATTTTGGTGTATTTAGGTTAAATGTAGTTTATATAATTTAAATGTTGTAATGGAAATTGTTTATTTATTTAGTGAGTTATGATGGAATATGTAATGATTATGTGAACAGAGCCAAGATGGAGTGATTCTGCAGGTGTAAAGGAGAGAAAGATGTGCAAGTATGGACAGCAATAAAGCCACATACATTACTAGGACTTAATGGTGATTTCAGGTTGCGACACATAAAGACTGAAATTTCCATATGGTGTAACTTCTACACTCAGGAAACGTTTGAATGCTACTCCAGGACTTATAAAATTTCGTGGGAGTTGCAGTTTGTACACTTAGAATTTGCAGTAGTATGGGCCCCTTGAATAAAATTTGAATTAGTGCTGAGTCTTCCACATTCTTTTCTGTGATGTTCTGGACTCTGGATTAAGTGAATCTGCTTTAGACATAGACATAATTTAATGATTCATTTTTGGCATTACTAGCACCTAACAAAGTGAAATTTTGTTCAGTTGTTAACTTGGAAATTGAATTATTATTCTGTGTTTGGACATAATACTGAAGCACTTACATTCAACTGAACTTATAAATATTAGTCACTGTGGCAAGAATTAAGTACTTGCCAGTAGCAGTTTATGGTCTTGTATAACAAATAAGCTATTTTATGAAGATTAATTAAATGTGTTTGTCTCAAATTAGTTCAATAATGATTGTATGTTTCTATAATTTTCATTACAACTTACATAACTGCACATAATCAATTTCAGGAGCATACTACGACAGTGTAAGGTCACTTCTTGACAGCCAGTGAGCCACAACTAGTCACAGTGACTGTGCATTTTTCCATCATCTCTTGGCAAGTTGCCTGGCAGTTGATTTTATTAGTGGCTTTGGTGACATAATAAATTATATTATGGATCAGTGCATTGAAGTAGGATAACTGGGCCACTGAAAGTCAATCCAGGTTCACATGTAGCACAATAAGTCACCCCTGGAAGGTAGCAAATATTTCAAATCATTGCAGATGTCTGATATGGATTAACATCAGTTTGAGCAATAGTTACAACTCTTCAGCAAGCTTTTTAGCTTTCACTAAAGAAAATATGTAATTCTGCCGATAGTCATGAATTTTCAGCAGGTTTATTATTTGTCACTGGAGCAAAGTGTTGTTGGTGGATGTCTGCTCAGCAAGTTGAATTAGTCATTGCAACATTAGAACCATGTAGTTTGGACTGTTGTGTAACACCAGAACAGTACCTGATCACTACCCTGTGCTACATAACAAGGGGCTTTTCATGCACTCTCATGGAAAGACAGTTTTTTTCTATAATTGACTTTTTTCATGCTTTTTATCATATATCCATTTCACCAGAAGATAGACTACGCATCATTATTTGCACTCCATTATGACCCTATGAAGTTCTTCAAATGTATAATGATGCCCAGACTTTCCTGTGCTTCAAGGATGAGGCAGACAGTAACTTGGGGTTCTGTTATGACTATCCTGATTACCTGCTTAGGGGCAGTCATAAAGTTTTAATTGCCACATAAAAAAATAGTTACGTAATTTAGTTGTGTGTGTTTATAGGTAACATATGCCACATACGCCAAAGTACTGTAGCACACCATTACAGAAACCAAAACAAAATTAAACAGCTCTTTGATAAAGTGGAATACCACGTGTTAATTAGTTTTCTGCATCTGAAGATTAACAATAGAGCAACAATACATGCTGAGTTGGTGGGAGTTAACCAAGCAGATCATGTATTAGTAAAAGCACAATATGCCCCATTAGTCAAATGTACAGAGCTGCAGGGGACCAGACTGCTATGTGGCATAATCAGAAGTGAGAGAGAGGTAATACATAAAACTGGAATGTAAAAAAATGCAAACTGAAATGCAGAAAAACTGAATAAACTCAAAACTGTAAAAAAAAGAAAAAAAATTAAAGGTGTTAACCAAGATAGTTGGAACAGGATGCAAATAGTGTTGAAAGAGGTAGCATAAGAAATAGTTGGGACAAGAAGGAAGCAAAGAAATGAATGGTTTGATAATAGCAGTAGTACATAAAAAGGTAGCAAGACTGAGAATGCTACACAAAAAAGCAAGAAGAAATATAAGGTGTATAAAAAATTAAGGTTCAGTGCTTACTGGATGTGTAAGTTTGAATGACTGAAAGCAAAACTCAAGAGACAGAATGAAACAAGAAAATGTTATCAGGCAATAGTACAGATAGTGTTGAGGATCAGTGGACAAAGTTCGAAACCATCGTACAATATGCGTTAGATGAGTATGTGGCAAGCAAGATCATAAGAGATGGAAAAGAGCCACCATATTACAAAAACCAAGTTAGAAAACTGCTGCGGAAGCAAAGGGAACTTCACAGCAAACATAAACATAGCCAAAGCCTTGCAGACAAACAAAAATTACGCGAAGCGAAATTTAGTGTGAGGAGGGCTATGCGAGAGGCGTTCAATGAATTCGAAAGTAAAGTTCTATGTACTGACTTGGCAGAAAATCCTAAGAAATTTTGGTCTTATTTCAAAATGGTAGATGGATCAAAACAAAATGTCCGGACACTCTGTGACCAAAATGGTACTGAAATAGAGGATGACAGACTAAAGGCCAAAATACTAAATGTCTTTTTCCAAAGCTGTTTTACAGAGGAAGACTGCACTGTAGTTCCTTCTCTAGATTGTCGCACAGATGACAAAATGGTAGATATAAAAATAGACAACAGAGGGATAGAGAAACAATTAAAATCACTCAAAAGAGGAAAGGCCGCTGGACCTGATGGGATACCGGTTCGATTTTACACAGGGTACGCGAAGGAACTTGCCCCCCTTCTTGCAGCGGTGTACCATAGGTCTCTAGAAGAGCATAGCAATCCAAAGGATTGGAAAAGGGCACAGGTCATCCCCATTTTCAAGAAGGGACGTCGAACAGATGTGCAGAACTATAGACCTATATCTCTAACGTTGATCAGTTGTAGAATTTTGGAACACGTAATGTGTTTGAGTATAATGACTTTTCTGGAGACTAGAAATCTACTCTGTAGGAATCAGCACGGGTTTTGAAAAAGACGGTCGTGTGAAACCCAGCTCGCGCTATTCGTCCACGAGACTCATAGGGCCATACACACGGGTTCACAGGTAGATGCCGTGTTTCTTGAATTCCGCAAGGCGTTCGATACAGTTCCCCACAGTCATTTAATGAACAAAGTAAGAGCATATGGACTATCAGACCAATTGTGTGATTGGATTGAAGAGTTCCTTGATAACAGAACGCAGCATGTCATTCTCAATGGAGAGAAGTCTTCCGAAGTAAGATTGATTTCAGGTGTGCCGCAGGGGAGTGTCATAGGACCGTTGCTATTCACAATATACATAAATGACCTCGTGGATGACATCGGAAGTTCACTGAGGCTTTTTGCAGATGATGCTGTGGTGTATCGAGAGATTGTAACAATGGAAAATTGTACTGAAATGCAGGAGGATCTGCAGCGAATTGACGCATGGTGCTGGGAATGGCAATTGAATCTCAATGTAGACAAGTGTAATGTGCTGCGAATACATAGAAAGATAGATCCTTTATCATTTAGCTACAATATAGCAGGTCAGCAACTGGAAGCAGTTAATTCCATAAATTATCTGGGAGTACGCATTAGGAGTGATTTAAAATGGAATGATAATATAAAGTTGATCGCTGGTAAAGCAGATGCCAGACTGAGATGCATTGGAAGAATCCTAAGGAAATGCAATCCGAAAACAAAGGAAGTAGGTTACAGTATGCTTGTTCGCCCACTGCTTGAATACTGCTCAGCAGTGTGAGATCCGTACCAGATAGGGTTGATAGAAGAGATAGAGAAGATCCAACGGAGAGCAGCGCACTTCGTTACAGGATCATTTAGTAATCGCGAAAGTGTTACAGAGATGATAGATAAACTCCAGTGGAAGCCTCTGCAGGAGAGATGCTCAGTAGCTCGGTACGGGTTTTGAGAACATACCTTCGCCGAGGAGTCAAACAGTATATTGCTCCCTCCTATGTATATCTTTTGAAGAGACCATGAGGATAAAATCAGAGAGATTAGTGCCCACACAGAAGCATACTGACAATCCTTCTTTCCACGAACAATATGAGACTGGAATAGAAGGGAGAACCGATAGAGGTACTAAAGGTACCCTCCACCACACGCCGTCAGGTGGCTTGCAGAGTATGGATGTAGATGCAGCAAAATCAAACAATGGAAGCTCTAGGTTGGAATACCAACAAAGTATGGAAAAGATAGATTGCTCATTGCCCTATAGATGTAACATTAAGTTGCAAACAGACCAAACTAAAAGACACTTACACATTAACTTTCGGCCACAGTCTTCATCCAAAAAAGAAAGACACACACATAACATTTATTCACACAAGCAAGCACACCTCTCATACACATGAGCACCAGCTCTGGCATCTCAGACCAGAATACAACTGTCACATGAAATGGAAGCAATAACCTGGAGAATGTGGGGAAGAGAGGAGCACTGTCTGCCAGAATGTGCAGGGACTAGTCTGTCAACAGGCACAGCAGCGGGAGGCTATGGGGCAGGGAGGTGGGGAAAGCAGAGTGAAAATGGTGTGGAGTGCGAAAAAATGGGTGGATGTGTTGGCGGAGTGCAGCACACAAAAAAGATGGGAGATAAGACTATGACGACAGTATATTACTTTATGTTGAGGCTGGGGGAATTTTAGGACCAGAGAATGTGTTGTAAGGATAACTCCCATCTGTGCAGTTCAGATAAGCTGGTGGTGGAGGGGAGGATTCAGTGGCTTGGGTAGTGAAGCAACCAGTGAAGTCTAGCACACTATGTTCAGCTGCATGTTGTGCCACAGGGTGGCCTACTTTGCTTTTGGCCACAGTTTGGTGATGGCTGCTCATCACAGTGGACAAAAAAAGCTGTGCAATGATTGCAACAGTGCTGGTATACGATATGGTTGCTTTCACAGGTGGCCTGACCTCTGAAGGGATAGGATAAGCCAGTGACAGGGTTGGAATAAGAAGTAGTGTGTGGATGGATTGGGCAGTTCTTGCACCTCGGTCTTGCACAGGGATATTATCCTTGTGACAAGGGACTGGGATTGGAAGTGGATTAGGGATGGACTAGGAAGTTGTGGAGGTTGGGTGGGCAATGGAACACCACTTTATGAGGGGCAGGTAGGATCTTAGGATCTCAGGCAGAATGTCTTTCATTTCAGGGCAGGATGATAGGTATGTGGTTTAGTTGTTTCGGTCTGGGAGGAGGGTTATTTGGGATGAAGGGGACACTCCTATGTAGCTAGTTCTTGGGGAAGTTGGGAGAATTGGCGGTGTGAGGGGAAATGGCACAGGAAACCTGTTTGGTCTGGGGTACAGTGCCTCACTGTGAAGGCCTTGGTGAGACCCACAGCATACAGGGCAAGGAAGTTCTTGCCACTGTAGATATGCCATCCCCAGGTGGCCAGGCTTTATGGTAGGGATTTTTTAGTGTGAAAAGGATGACAGCTGTTGAATGCAGGTACTGTTAGTGGTTGGTCAGTTTAATGTGGACAGGGGTGTGAATGGGGCCATCAGAGATGAGGAGGTCAACGTCCAGGAGAAGAGGACCACGTGAAGTGGATGGGTGAGAAGGTGTTGAGGTTGTGACGAAATAAAGGTAGGGTGTCTTGGTCCTGAGTCAGATCATGAAGATATCTCCAATAAACCTCAACCATATGGAGGCCCATAAAAAGGTTGACGTAGGAGGCCACCATGCAAGAGCCCTTGGCTGTGCCACAGATTTGTTTGTATACCTTCCCTTCAAAGGAGAAGTGGTAGGAAATGATGAGATGATCAGGGATGAGAAAAAAATGTTGCTGAGAATGGCAGAAAGTTTGAAGATTTGTGCAAATCCAGTTCAGACTAGGTATCAATAGATCCACAAGAACAAGAGGAGAATATAGAGACAAGAGAAGATGAAAGGGAAGAAGCAGAAAGACCAACAATACAAGTGTGGGACATTTCCTGAGTGGTTGAAATGTGCTGAAGTCAAGCCTTTGCATAAGAAAGGAGATAAAGAAATACCATTAAATTCCCATCCAGTTTCAGTTTTGCCTAAATTCTCAAAAAATTTTAGAAAATCTTCTTAACCATCTGACCACAAATAAAATACTAGGCAAGTCATAATTCGGATTCCAAACAGGTTCCAATGCTGCGAAGGCTATCTACACATACAGTGAGAACATACTTAAGTCATTAGAGAATAAATTACAGGCTACTGGTATATTCTGTGATCTGTCAAAGACATTTCTCTGTGTAAAGCAAAATATCCTTTTAAGTAAGTTAGAATATTACAGTGTAATAGGAAATGCCGCAAAACGTTTCAAATCCTACATCTATGATAGAAAAAAAGGGTGCCAGTAGGAAAGAGACATATATTAAGCTATCAGCCATCATTCAACTGGGAACCAATATAATGTGGTGTCCCCCAGGGCTCCATCTTAGGGCCCCTTACATTTTCGTGTGTGTGTGTGTGTGTGTGTGTGTGTGTGTGTGTGTGTGTGTGTGTGTGTGTGTGTGTGTATCAATGACCTTTCATCAATAACATTACCAAAAGCTAAGTTGTTTTGTTTTGAGGATGATACAAACATTGCAGTTAACAGTAAATGAAGTATAGCTTTAGAAAGGTCGTCTAATGAAATTTTCATGGACATTAATAAATGGTTCCTAGCAAATTCTCTGTCACTAAATATTGAAGAAACATGCTATTTTTGTAAAAGGTTTCCTGCCAGTAAATGCCTAAAATATGATAACAAGCACATAGAAGAAATTGACAGCGTTAAATTCTTGGGATAATAAACTTAACAGGGAGGAGCATACCACAAAACTGCTAAAGCACCAAAATAAATGTCTATTTGCTATATGAATGTTGTCAGACATAGATGATATAAAAATAATACTGTGCATATTTTCATATGTCATAATGTCATACAGGATTGTTTTCTGGAGTAAATCATCAAGCCAAGCTAAAGTTTTCTGAGCCCAAAAATGTGCAATATGAGTTATAAGTTATATGAATTCCAGAACGTCCTGCAGAAGGCTGTTTAAGGAATGGAGGATACCAACTACTGCTTCCCAACACATTTATTCTGTAATGCATTTTGTCATTAAAAATATACCTCTTTTTCAAATCAACAGCTCAGTTTGTGGAACACATTTGCAGAATAAATACTAAAAATAATAACACAAAGTTTTAAACCCATTTACTTTGTTTCAGGAAGATGTCCACTATTCAGTAATACACATTTTCAATAACATGCCAGCAGCAATAAAAAATTTAACAAATAATAGGGTTTAGTTTGAGAATAGTGTAAAGGATTTATTGGTGGCCAACATCTTCAACTCCACTAATGATTTTCTTAGCAGAACTGAGTGATGAGTGTATGTTACTAATAACATCACATAATGTGAATGCTGCATACAATCTGACTTCTGTACAAATCCTGTGCAGTAATGTGATCACTGTAAATAAGTTCTGTATAATATTTTTTATTTTATTTTTTTATTTGATGGTGCATAGCTACAATAGCATAAGAAGTATCATATGCACCTAAGTGTATTGAACATTCAATATTTTTACCAATTTCACATCCACAAGGGCATTTTCATTTGGGATCTGTGGAAAGCACATTAGCATATCTGTTCTTATTTTGTAAATATTTGTTATATATTCTTGTTTTCTGACAAGTTCCGCTGCCAGACAACCTCCTCACTATACATAAACCGAACTGAAAAGTACATCTAATCTTACAAAATGAAAAATAACTATGTGTCTGGTGAACTTGACATACCATCAGAACTTGTACACTTTAGTGGTCAGCCTCTAATACATGAAATATATGCACTAATAAATACATATGGGAAAGTGAAAGCATGGCAGATGACTAGAAAACTGGTAGAATATGCTCTATATATAAAATATTTTCAGGATGACAGGATAAAAAAGTGCACCTAAAATATCCTCAGAGAAAACCAATGTGGTCTCTGGCCAGAGAGAGGCACTGTTAACCAAATGTTATTAGACAAAAAAATAGAGAAACATTATGAAATATGACATAGATCTCAACTTCCTCTCTGTTGATTTTAAACAAGCTTTTGATAATAACAGGTCAGCATTTAATAAAGCATTAGAAGAAATAGGCACCTGTGACAAGAGAAGAACATTAACTGACTTAACAATGAAGGGTAGAGACACAAAAGTAAAGATGAACAACAAAATGACCAAGACCTTACTTTGTAGTTGGAGTGAAACAAGGGAAAGGTTTCTCTGCAATTCTGCTTATCTTAGTATTGCATAATATAATACAAAAATAGACAAGAGAGGTAGAAAGATGGTTAAAAATGGCTCTGAGCACTATGGGACTCATCTGCTGAGGTCATTAGTCCCCTAGAACTTAGAACTAGTTAAACCTAACTAACCTAAGGACATCACAAACATCCATGCCCGAGGCAGGATTTGAACCTGCGACCGTAGTGGTCTTGCGGTTCCAGACTGCAGCGCCTTTAACCGCACGGCCAGATGGTTAAATAACCAGTCAGATATCTGTATATGCAGATTAAATCAAATAGTGTGGTGCATTGGCGCCTAGTCGATGTCTGTATTATAACCACCCACCTAACGTGTGTCTCAAGGATACCACTGACAGATGATTGCACAAAGGTTGGCCTGCATGGCACACTCCCAAGCGCCTCATCGCTGAATTGTTGTTCATGTTTTTTTCCCTTGTGTGGCAAGAGATGTAAGGGACCTTAATGATATCTTGAAATAATGGAAGCAGAAGGGGCAAAAATTGGACTTAGTATAGGCAAAAATAAGATAAAACACATGACATATTCTTTTCTAAAACTAGAAGTACAGCACATGACCTGAAGGCCCCTAATAAATGTTTTAAATCTGTCCGCTACTTCCATTATCAAGGTGTATTTTTAACCAGTGACAATAATATGAGGTGATATTTTAGAGAAAAGATACAAACAGGAAATAGAGGAAACTTGGTGATACTTAAGAATTCTATAATTATTATAATAACCAAGTCAAGAGTATACTATTTCCTATTATGATCAGTTGTTACAATAAGGGTCAGAAATGTAGATGATGACAGGAGCAGATACGAAGAACCTAATAGCATTTGAAAGAAAAATCCTGCAAAAATTTATGTGGCTGTAGGAGAGGCAGAGGGTTTAAGTGTAAGATACAATCACGGAACTGCAACAACTTATACAAAGGAAAGATGTACTACAAATTATTAAATCTCCAAGATTATGCTGGTTAGGCAGATGACAGAAAGCCCAGATGAAAGGAAAAGCTGACCAGTAGCTAGATGTCAGGACAGTGTATTGCTTGACTTACCAAGATGTATTTCCTGTGTTTGAAGAAAAAGGCAAAGTACAGAGATGTATGGATGTATGTATGGACTGTTGAGCAAACTAAGGTCCATCAAGGGCTGGATGCCACAGAGAAAGAAAAAAAGGTACCGTGGTCATAACCTCAGTAGATTTGTTACTTATTGCCAAAGAAAATACTTAATTTTGTCAGAAAATACGTAATTTTGCCCATTTTCATGAATTTTAAACATGTTGTTATTTGTCATTGAAGCAAAGTGTCATTGGTAGATGTCTGCTTGGCAATTTGAATTAGTCATTGTAGCAATATCAGAACCATGTATTTCAAATTGTTGTGAATATCATTGCTGTAACAGCAAAACAGTACCTGATCACTACTCTGTGCTACACAGTAAGGACTGTGCTATGCACACACATAGACAGACAGTTTTTACTGCAATTGGTAACAACATTCCTGTCAGGCAAAAGAAAAGACTCCATTTTATTCTGTATGGCTGGCTGTATTCACAGATGATGACCTGCACCTGCAGATTCAGTGGATGTGGGAATGTGTGAACAGTATGGAGAGGTGAATGTTTGTGTACTCTACTTCCACATGCACTCTTTCACCTCCTTTCCCAATAAAAATGAGATATCAGAGTGGCTCATTTAAGAACAGTTCTCTACCATATTAATTCTAATATTGTGGCAATAGGTGGTGCACTCACACACCTTACTTGTTACACTTCACTTGTTATAGGTAACAAGTCAGCCACAATCTCACTGTTAGGAACAACTTTGTGCTCAGGAGCATAGAGCACCTTGACTGCTTTAACTCAAAGCAACTAACGATGATGAAACATAACAAAAGTATTAGGAAAATTGTTGTTGACCTAACTGGAAGCTTAAATGTAATAGCATTCTGCATAGCTTGTTGATACTGGTCAATGCTGTTAAAAGCATGAAGTAAATTCAAATCAATACCTCTAGTGTTTATCACTTGTACTATTTGATTGTACTGTTCATCTGTTCCACATAAACTAAACTTGAATGAATAGGCATTATTGTGGAATATAGTAGAAATGGTAGATAGGGATTATATGCTTTCTGCATATAAGGTGCCTTGGATATTTGGGGAATGTGGGAAAAGTCAGCTGACAGTTCACAGTTTTCCACATCTACCAGAAGAAAGCTACATTGTATCTGTTTACTAAAGGGAGAGTTAGATTTGTTTCACATGAAAGTTAGGTCAATTGTTGAGCGGAAAGAGTAAATGAGACTATCTGTTGTAGGAAAGTTGAGTTAGTGTTTCCAGTTTAATGAGATAGCAGTTCTGAAGTTGAACATTCACAATGAAATCTCTCTCACAGCTTTATACATGGCTGTCATAAAATAGGGCAAACAAGTTTTTTGTATGCTCACTATCATGTAAAGCTGTATGAGACAATCCTAAGAAATATCTTCAGTCCTGGATTATTAAAAGTATGGAATGGGCTAGGAATGCTAGAGATACTACATGCTCAAACAAAGTTGACACTCAGTGCGGTGGCTGATGGGAGTAACCATAAAGGCATTTCCCATTTACAGACGCTCCCTTAGCCACTGCGCTGAGTGTCAACTTTGTTTGCGAGAGTAATATGTATACACAGTAAGCTTGCAAAGTGATGCTAAGAGACAGCTAAGTGGATGGTGACAATCAGAATTAATTCATTATTCATCATGATGGCATAACATTATCCAGTAAGTAGTAGGAATACAAATTTTGTATATTGAAAGGCAAGATCATAGTTGTAGGGATCGTTAGTTATACAAGATGGTGCCAAAAGGATAATGCAGTGACACTTTGATATCCAAAAAAAAGCATATATATGGTACATCAGTGTCTAAAAGTGTGATAAACGTGTTGTAAAAGGTATACCGTCTATCAAATGCAAGTTCTGGACGCATGAAAGATGAGCTAAAGTGGACCTTATATCTGTAAATGATGATTCACCTTGGCCATATCGTGACTGTGTAGGCTTAAGTGACGAATGGGCAGAACTATTAAACACAATAAACTCAAAAAATGATATCATAAACATAATACATTGTGAAATTGAGCACTTAAAGGAGAAAGAGTTATCTTAAAGAAGAAAACGTGAACCTCGCATCTGATAAAAGTGCATTTAAGGGTGAAAATAGTGCACCTATGAGTGAACAAAACCACGAAAATCGACATGTTTCGAATTCAGGAAATGACGCAACAGAAGATAAATCTGAAGCTTCTGAAATAGTGATGACTAATACTAATTGCACAGAAACTGCAAACCAATACACACAGCGAATGGTACAATACAAGAAGAGAGACGTGTGTTTGTACACGTTGGTACCAATTCACTTCAAAGCTGCAGAGAAGAGGACCTAATTAATGAAACATGGAATGTGATTCGATTGACTAAAAGCATTTATCCACATTCAGGAATCATAATAAGCGGCATACTAAACAGAAGATCGGTGAGCAACTGGTGAATTGACAAAACAAACTGGAGCATCCGCAATCAGTGTAATGGACTAGGAGAAATATTTGTAGACTCAAACAATTTTATCTGTGAGAATTGTATCGCACGGGATGGGTTGTATCTAAACAGGTCAGGTTCTGTTACGTTCAGCAAAATGTTTATTGACTTGTGCAAAATTATATGAAGCAAGGGAAACTAACAGCCAGCAGCCAGTGACAAGACTGGGGGGCGGGGGGCGGGGGGCGGGGGGCGGGGAGTGGGGGGGGGGGGGGGGGGGGGGGGAACGGTAAAAAGACAACAGTATTCAAGTAAAGGAAAGATGGGTTTAAACTTAGAAGTAAATGTAAGCCTTCATTGTTAGTGCACTGGGACATTAATGGCCTCAGTGCAATGTATACACAGGAAAAAATCATGGAAATTGATGAGCTACAAATTATTCTTTCAGAAGGAAGAAATATCAAAGTCATCTGCCTAAAAGAACACTGGCTTACGAAATATTCAATCACAGTTTTAAACTTTATGGGAGCAAGCAGTTTTTGTAGGAAAAGCAGGGCCCATGTGGCTCCTGTTTATTTGTTAACAACTCGTTAGAATATAAAGAAAGAGACGATTCTAACTTTCACAATGGAGAACTTATATTTGAAAGTTGTTGTGTAGAGCTAGAAAAGTTGATGTGTTGAGCTAGAACAACATAATATAATTATCTCAATATATAGAATTCCAGGTAGTGATGAGACTAAATTATTTTCAGAGATATTGCAGCGTCTTGTACATAATCCCTCAAAAGAAAAGAGGAAAAAAAATTGTAACTGCTGTTGACTTTAACATACATACAGAGAGTGAATCAAGCTTGTCAGCTAAGTTTATTGACTTACTTAAAGAAAATGGCTTTAGACTAAATTTCACTGATTTCAACAGAATAAATGAGTGAACTGCAACATGTGTAGATAACATCATAACAAATTATACTTTTAATGACACTGCCAAATTTTCTTTATACCTAGTTATCTCACATCACTCTGCTTTGCTTATTCAATTACTAAAAATAAATAAAGAAAAATGGAAGGAGATTTTTCATGAAAAGACAGTTCAGTGAAGAAAACAAACACTTGTTCCGATGTAGATTGGGTGAGGTAAATTGGTCATTATAACATCAAAGCTCATGTTCAAAAAAATTTAATAAGTCTTTAGGCAGCTTTTTACACGTTTTCAATGAAACTTTTCCAGTAGTAGTCTGTCACAGAAAGACAAGTAATAAACTAAAGTGGATTACTAATGGTATATAATAATATCTCGTGATAGAAAGAGACGGCTACCTACTGAGCTGAAATTCAGTAACAGTCCTGAGCTCATTAACTATGTTAAATCATAAAAAAATATTTAAGAAGTTTGTAAAAGCAGCAAAGAAAATGCCAAATACTGAATTATCAAAAAGCACAGGAATAAATCTAAGGCAGTAAGGACAATTGTCAAATCTGAACTTGGAATCAATCCTAGCACCAGGAAATTTCTAAAATAAAGATACATGACAAAATAACTGTAAATCATGATCAAATATCAGAAAATTTTAACAAAATTTTTTTAATAATGGTAGCAAAATCTGATGTTAATATAGATATAGACTCCTATCAAGAAAATGTACATTTATTTCAGTCAGGACAGAGCAAAAATGAGTCTAATTAAATTTGACAAAGTAACAGAAAAGATATAGAAAAAACTATATTAAACCTAAAAAAATTCTGTGGGATAGGATGGCATACCTGCCAAATTAATCAAAGCAGTTTCAAAAATAATAGCACACTCACTTGAAAAAGGGTAATTACCAGTCTTTCTAAAATTTGCAAAAGTGAAACCATTATTTTAAAAAAGGTTCTAAAGAAGATATGGCAAATTACCATCCAATTTACATTCTTGCTGTGTTTTCTAAAATATTTGAAATGATCATTGCAATCCAAATTCAAAATTTATGTCACAAATTTAATAAAATCTCAAAAAAATCAATTTGCCTTCCAAAAAGGCAAAAGTACATTTTATGCAATTAATGAATTCATAAGTAAAGTCAGTTCCACCTTAGATAAACAACAAAAAGGTGCAAGATTCTTCTGTGGCTTATCCAAAGCGTTTGACTGTGTGAATCACTCACTATTATGACATAAAATGCAAAAATACAGGATTATGGACAGTGCCTTACAGTCGTGTGCATCATATATGACAAAGAGACAGCAAGGGGGAATCATAACATCAGACAAAGGAAAATACTACTTGCAGGGGGTACCACAAGGATCAATAAATACTAGGCTCAATACTTTTTACATAAATGACTTACTCATAAATATAAAACATTATTCAGTTTCATTCACTGATGATACAACGGTACTGATAAAAAATAAAAATGCAGAAGAAATTGCTGAAAATGTCATAAGAACTTTAGAAAATCTAGATGTGTGGTTCCATGTAAACGGGCTAAAACAAAATATTTCAAAAACACTGTTTATGAAATTTAAGACAAAACAGTCTAAAATAAATGATATTGAAATTATTCATGAATTCTGGAACTAAAAGAAGCAGAATGTGTTAAATTCTTAGGAATGCAGTTGGGCAGAAATGTGTCATGGTCCTCACATATAGACTATTTAAAAAATAAACTGAACTGCCTGGCATCTGCTGTGTCAATCTTAGCCAATGTCACTGCCATGAACATGAAAAAGGTAGTGTACCATTGCTACTTTGAGGCAGTAGTGAGATACAGTACTGTTTTTTGGGGAAATGCTAGCAATTTGACAAGAATATTAACTTTACAGAAAAAAATTATAAGTAATGTGTGTAGTGCAAATCCAAGAGAATCTTGTCAGCTACTATTAAGAGACCTAAACATACTAAGTGTTCCCTCACTGTATTTACATGAAATAATTCTTTTCACAAATAATACTCCAGAATTGTTGGTTCCATATAATTTGCGGCATGGATATGAAACTAGAAACAAAGAAAGTTTCATGCTTCCTACACAGCTTCTTTTCGTGCAGACCTCACAATATGTGGGGATAAAAATTTACATTAAGTTAAAAACAACAAATTTTCAAAAGACTAAAACTGACTCACTAAAAAGAAAATCAAACAGCACTCTGGTACAAAAATGCTATTACACTACTGTTGAATTTTTTGATGATGATCTGACATTTTGATCAGGATAAAAATTAATAATATATGTATTCAGATATTTCATAGGTCTACTAGATGTTGTATTTCATGTACAATCTGTTATAAGTATAAGCTTGGTGAGTCTCCTGTACACTAAATCAATGATTTAAAATGTATGTTATGAGACAGTAAAATTCTGATTCTGATTCCCTTTCCATAGCTAGCAGCAATGACAAAAAATCTTAAGGTTGTAACAAAACACTACTCAAGTGATTAGCTGCACTAGTTTCAGTACCATACCTCAAATTAGAAGCATCCATTTGTGCAACAGACAGACCATTGGTAATTCTAAACAACACAGTATTTAGTTCTATATGTGCATTCAAGTTGTTGATTTCATTTTGAAATTCCTTCTGGATCATTGTAGTCCAGTTGTAGATATCACTAAAATAAGCAATGAACTGCTTAACAACCTTACCAATGAAGATGGTATTGTTGGTAATTGTCTGTTGCATATTGTATAATTTTGCTAGATCTGCAGAAGATTTTATAATATTAGTGTCTACTTCTTTTCCTGGCTGCTCTATTTTCAGTGATGTCCTTGTTAGTTGAGGCTCAAAAGATAGATCTAAGTATATTACCAGCCAAATCATCCTTATGCTTTTGGTGCCTCTGGCATGAAGCACCATTTGTTTGGACTATGTTCTTGATTTTGCTTTTGTCTATGTGTTCTCATGCTATGTTTGACAGCCATTTTTGTATTCGCTCTGTTCAGTGCTGAAATAAATGTTCATTTTGTCTGCAAAAGTGTGTTATTACATATCTATGCCACGTAATACTGACAGTGGCAATCCTGACATCATCATTGTGTATTTGGAAATTATTTTGTGCTTCTTTTCATCGTTAATGAACTTTGTGTGCCAGTTCACATTGTCCTCAGAACAATGGATCTACCAGTATCGTTTTGTACTAGTGCCACACACCCTTTTAACTGTGCTTGTGTATATACAAGTGTACCTAATGTGTGTTTAGTTAAAAGTGAACAATTATCGGGCCCCGGCCATGCTGGCCCAACATGGCCACCATCAAATGCTACTACGTAGCAGCGCCTGCTGCACGGACAGTGCACGCCACTCAGTGACATTGTGAACGATAATCATGTGAAGGATGTTGTGTTTCATGCCTCAGCTAAACAGTCGGCTTTGGGTTGGTTTGATGTACCACTGAAGTTCGAGAACTGGAATTCAAACGTTCTTGTACACGGGGTTGAACATTCTTATATGCCTGACATCATTGTGCCCCCCCCCCCCCCCTCTTACACTGCGCCTCGGTGACATCAATCATCTCAGCTGCACTGGTTTCCACCACCATCGCTCTGTGGTCACACCAAGATCGCCTTCTGCCCTCTCTCATAATGGCACCGGCCATTTCTTGCCCACCAGTTTCTGCATCAAGCTCCTCCTGTGGCTGCTTCGCAATTGCCTTTCTGCCCACTGTTGCAACAGCACCAGCCATTATACCCATGCCGTGTCTACCTCTGGGCCTGCAGTTGGGACACATCGTGCCGTCGATTGCACTGGCTCACTCCACATCATGTGCTGCTTGCGGCCGCCCTCCCACACAGACCTCAGGTGACGCACTGTCCACCGCTACTGCACCTGCAGTGTCAGGCGCTTCCTACACCACCAACACAGATCTTCACCTACCAGTGCTACATCAGCATGTGTTATTTGGCAGATTTCCTTAGCTGTTTGCATTGCAAAAGGCCAACCCTAAGCCTTTGTTCGCACTGGTGGACCATCTACTGGATATCCATGGGATCTCGGACAGCAATGCACATTTCGTCTGCCTGGTGAGCCACCTTCACGCCCATCCTGACCTAATCAGTGATCTGCTACTCTCACCACCTGCCTCACCCAAGTATTTAACAGCAAAAACTTTACTTAACGAATGCCTTTCTCGCCCTCCAGCTGCGGCTATCCATCACATCATCCATGACCAGCACCTAGACAACCGCACACCCTCGCAGCTCAGGCGGCGCCTTCATGCATTAATTGATGACCAAGCACTACCTGATGCCATGCTGTGGACCTTGTGGACGGTCAAACTTCCATTGGACCTACAACTTCACCTGCTATCGCACGTAGCTGACCTTCTCGAGGTTTCTTCTACTCATGGTCGATTGGGCCTCCGCAATCATTCGTCACTGACACCGCCTGTTGTGGGCGACATCGCCTTTGCCTTCGCCTTCATTTGGCACGCCTGCACCTTCGGTTTGACACGCTGCCAGTAGAGGCCAGTGCTTGTGCCTCAGCAGGTCAACGTCCTGCCAGGGGCTGGCTCCTGGTGGCCTATAGGAGGTACTGCCTGCGATCTTCCGACAGCAGCCGACCTCACCTGAGCAGCAGCCTGAGTGGTTTTGGACAACAATACAGACAGCTCTGTCCCCTGCCTGCCCCACAACGCCTCGCCTCCAAGCTTACCCACTTCGCTGGTACCATACAACCTATGGGGACACCACTCGCAACTGCTGCGAGCCTTGTGCATACCCAAAAAATTCTGGCGGGCACATTTAGTCGCCACATCCCGCCATGGGACATGTACTTTCTCGTCGACAGCGGCGCCGATGTCACCATTTTCCTGGCCAAGCATGTGGGCAACATGCTTTCCCCTGCTAACCTCATACTGATTGCTGCAAATCACTCTCCTATCGCGGTCCTCAGTTCCATCAAGATATTGCTTCATCTGTCACTGAGCAAGACCTTTCCTTGGAACTTCCATGTCGCTGATGTTGACAAACCTGTGATCGGGTTGTACTTTCTACACCAATACGAACTTTCGCCAGACTTGCAGCCTGCTACGTTCTGCCTCGTATCTGGTTCTGTGCTCGAATGAGTTTGGCACATCTCCGTGTCCTTGGTTATGCTTTCCACATGTGCATCTCTGCTCGAAGATATTATGGCACATCTCTCCGATTTATTGGACGTCCACAAAGAAATCATCAGACTCCGCACAAATAACGCCGAGTTATGCTCCTGCATTGCTACCGTCTCTGCTGAATTGGCTCATGCATGGAGAACCTTATGCAGTCTCTCTACTGAGCTACTTCTTTTGGTGCCACCATCCTGTTGTTCTGTGTCTTCTCTCTGCTTCGCTCCTGTGTCGAGCTGCACTTTCCCTGCTGCCGGTTCCGCGCCATTACAGTGGGACCTGCAGGATGCTCCTGTTCTCGCTTTGTGGGATCCCTTGCATCGCGTGGCCAACATGCGACACACTCCGTCATCGTCTGCTACCAACGCCCCACCCACTTCACTCCAGCCTGGCACGGATATCATGTTCTCGCTTCGCAGGATCCCTCGCATCTCATGGCTACCGCGTCATATCCTCAGTCATTGTCTGCTGCTGACACTCCACACGCGCATTCCTGGCCAGCCAAGGTCAGTGAACTGCTGCTGCTTGTGCCCCCCCTCTCACCCCACCATGCGTGCCTCCCTTCGCGGGTCTTAGCAGTCAACAATGGCACTTGTCACCGAATCCGCACGCCCTCGTACGTCATAAAGGTCGACGTCTTTAGGCTCCAAAATTGCTGCGAGTGAAAGAAATAGTTCAGGATTTACTGTCTTTGGGTATGCTCCAACCACTGGACAGCAACTGGTCATCTCCCATACACCTTGTGCCTAAGAAAGATGGTTTTCTATGCATGTGTGGGGACAATAATAGATAACTATCCAATTCCCCATATCCAGGATTTCACTCAGTTAGTGCATGGCTCGAAGTTCTTCTGTCTTGGACTGTTCGAAGGTGTGTTAC
The DNA here is from genome assembly GCF_021461395.2 of Schistocerca americana. Taxonomy (NCBI): domain Eukaryota; kingdom Metazoa; phylum Arthropoda; class Insecta; order Orthoptera; family Acrididae; genus Schistocerca; species Schistocerca americana. Next base: position 653,134,958 of record NC_060119.1, on the reverse strand, counting down.
CAAATTCCCATGCACCTGCTGGACATTCCGAAGATGGCCATCATCACACCATTCGTCCTTTTCAAATACTGTTTCATGCCTTACAGCTTGAAAACTGCTGTGCAGACATGGCAACGCTACATTGATTTGATTTTGCTATCTCTACCTGTCGCTTTTGCCTATTGGGATGATATACTGATCTTTTCCTCGTCTGCTGAGGAACACTAATTTTACCTTGATGCAGTTTGTGCGGCTCTTGTGGCCAACGGTGTGTTTATCAGCCATGACAAATCGCAACTCCGTCCCACATCTGTTACATTCCTTGGCCATACTGCCTCGGATGATGGCCTCTGCCCTACTGATTCTCATATCGCAACCATTCTTGCACTGCCTCTCCCAGAAGATTACGTGAAACTCCGGCATTTTCTGGTGATGGTGAAGTTTTATTGGCGACCTACCATGGGGAAGCGTAAGTGGGACTGGACTAAGCGCATGCTCGGCACTTTCAACAATCTGAAATTGGCCATCGCGAAAGCTATCACTCTCGCACATTCCGATCCCAAGGCACACATTTCTATCACTGCCAATGCAAGCAAGTTTGTGGTGGATGCTGTCCTCCAACAGCACACCGCAGGCTCCTCCACGCAGCCGCTCCATTTCTTTTCAAAAAGAGCTAACCAAGAGTCAGTGTAAACGGTCGGCCTTCGACCGTGAGCTTCTCGTGGTTTATGTGGCAGTCAAACACTTCAGGAGTGATGTGGAAGGGCACGCTTTCACCATCTAATTGAACCATAAACCTCTTGTTGATGCAATACGCAACCCAGCGAAGGATCTCCTGCCGTGACGAGTCTGGCACATGGAACTTATTTGCCAACATTCTTCGGACGCTTGTTTCATCCACGGTGCGGAAAATTTAGTTGCTGACTACCTCTCCCGTGTCTCGGTGATCTCTGCCCCCTGGAACTGACGTGACTTCAGGCTGAAGACGTGGATATGTAGCAACTGCTTTCGGATGCTGAGTCTTCGCTCGCCATCAAACCTATTACACTGCATGGGTCGTCATCCCCTGTCCTATGCGATGTCTCTACTGGCTCCCCCTCGTACCTTGGTGCCATTCACCCTTCAGCGAGGGATCTTCGATGCGTTACACAATCTTGCCCACTCCGGGACACAGTCAATGACAAGACTCGTCACCAAACGTTTCGTCTGGCCAGGTGTGTGGCATGATCGCCGCTCCTAGACACGCGTGTGCGTTCCTTGGAAACATATTAAGGTGGGCAGACACGCGCAACTGCCTTTAGGGCAGTTTGGCGTCCCCAAGGGCCGCCTGCCCCATGTGCACATTGACGTGGTCGGACCTCTGCCCTCTTCCAAGGGGTACAAACACATTCTGTCCATGATCGATCACTTAACCCATTCAGGCGGTTCCTCTGGTAGACATTAAGGCTGAGACCACTGCTCACACTTTCATATCGGCGTGGGTGGCGAGATTTGGCTGCCCCCTTTCACTTACTACAGACCGGGGCTGACAGTTCAAGTCGTTGCTTTACGCTTGACTGTGTGAGCTGTGCAGGGTGGCGAAATTTCACACGACGGCATATCATCCGCAGGCCAATGGCCTAGTTGAGCGATGGCACAGAACTCTAAAAGCTGCACTCATGTTCCATGGCGGGATTTGGTCTGAGGCTCTTCCGTGGTCATGCTCGGCATCTGCTCTGTGCACTAGGAGGAACTCAACGCACTGTTGGCGGAAGATTTGTATGGAGAACCACTCATCCTGCCAGCTGAATTCGTCGAGGACACACCTCCGACTGACGCTATTGACTTGCTGGCCCTCATTGAACGGGTGCATGCACACATGGCCCACCTTCGCCCACCCCTGCCTCATGCTCACTCCATGCCACCAGTTTTTGTTCACAAAGACTTCGCATTGTGTGATTTCATTATGCTACGAGATGACTGTTCGTGCTGCCCTGCAACCTCTTTACTCAGGTCTGCACCATGTCTTATGCCACAGAGTTAATACATTTGTGATTCTGCTCAACAGATGATCGCGTGCAGTTTCAGTGCACCGATTAAAACCTGTGTGGTCCCTCTCGGAGCCACATTCTATTGCCCCCAGCTGGCCTGCCTCCGCCAATGCCTTGCCCACTGATGCCACTGTCACTGCCTCCTATGACTCTCATCCACCTGTGCTGCAGTCCTACTTGTGGGACCGTGTCGACACGGCTTCTGAGGCACCCACTTTGCATGCTGGAGGCCACCTGCCACCTGGCACCAGGATTTTTTGTTGATGTGAGCTAGCTCCGCCTCGCCGTGCTCCGCAGTGCTGGGGGGAAGGGCTGCTCTGTGGCGCCTCTGGTGCGAAGCTCCATTTCTTTGGACTGTGTTCTTTGACTTTGCTTTTGTATATGTGTTCTCACACTATGTTAGACAGCCATTTTTGTATTTGCTCTGTTCAGTGCTGAAATAAATGTTCATTTTGTCTGCAGAAGTGTGTTATTATGGATCTACACCACGTAATACATACATGCCTAATGAGATTATTATGGGGTAAGAGATCTGAAACACGATCAATTTCCCTTTTATAGGCCATAAATGCCACTTTAACTTGGATTTTAACATCTGATCCAGTTGTCAGCTTGTTGCTTAGAACAGATGAACATTAAAACAGATGAACACACTTTTCACTTTGGCATATGTATGCTTAGACACTCACACACTATCTGTAAGCGATGTATACCTACTTACCACAAGCTAAGTGCTGTTTTGGGCATAGTAAATACCATATCAAAGCACTACTCATACCTGCACCCTGGATTGTCTGACAGATTCCCTGCTCATCATTATCAAACAGTGGATCTTGGTATTCAAGGCTCATTGGCAAGTCACCCTATTGTGCACTCTGTGGGTGTCTCACCTGCTTTTAGGGTCTACCTCAGGAATGTCTTTGTGATCCATTGGCTGGTTCAGTAGCTGGTGTACTCACATTTGGTGTTGCTGTTACATTCGGAGGCAGAAGTTGCCACTACACTGACAATGCATGCTTGCTGTATAAAACAGTGATTTCTGTAGATTTTAGTGTGCAAACTTTTCTTTGGATTTTAAAATGCCCAGGAGAAGGAAGACTGACAAGGAAATAAGAAGGTTTTTCAGAATCTTCAATGACAGAAGCTGTCATGCTGGTGATCATAAATAAAATGAGCATGGGGTGTGCATCTTAGCTGAAAGGCTTAGCCCTTCAAACAGTTGGTCGATATGTTAAGAAATATCAAAAATGTGTCCCAACTATACAGTGAAGCACATTTTTCCAACAGAATTGGAGCTTAGTTTGTGTGAATATCTAGTTGTGTGCTCTAAAATGTTTTATGGACTTAATATGAAAGACTGCCGTACCTTAGCTTACGGATTAGGTATTAAAAATAACATTTTTTTAACCAAAACCTGGACTGAAAGCGAGAAAGCATCTATCGACTGGATGAAAGTTTTTCGACAGAGTTTCCCTCTACTGTCTCTTCGAACCACGGAAGGATGGAGCTTATCCAGAGCTACAGGCTTTAATAAATTTAATGGGTCAAATTTCTTTGATAACTGGAATACGTAATCAAATGTCATCCAAATTTTGCTGATGGATCATGTATTTTTAATCTTGGTGAAACTGGAACAACAACGTTGCAGAAATCACAGAAGATTTTGGCCTTAAAGGGTGTGGAACAAGTTAACAAGGCAACCAGTGCAGAACGTGGAACACTGGTTGTGACATGTTGTATTATAAATGCTCTCGGTAACAGCATACCCCCTGTCATGATATTTCCACATGTGAATTTTAAAGATCATATGATATTAGGATTTTTTGTGAAGGTCATTCACCACTTCATCAAGTTCTCTGCCAGCTCAAAAGCAAATCCATCTTTATTACTGACAGAAAATCATGAGAGCCACTTCTCAATAGAGGCAATAGATCTGTGCAAAGAGAATGGGATAATGATTCTGACAATTCCACCTCATTGCACCAATAAACTGCAGCCTCTTGATGTCAGTGTCATGATACCTTTCCATACATTGTATGATGCTGCTGTAGATACATGGATGATGTCTCATCCAGGTGAAACATTTTCAATTTACAATGTTGCTCACTGTGTGGGGATAGCATATCCCCGAGGAATAACTCCTGTCAATATCACTCCCGGATTCAAGAAGACAGGAATATTTCCTTTAGATCACCAAGTGTTCAATGAGAATGATTTTCTTCCATTCTCTGTTACTGACAGACCTCTAAATGAAGGCCTGCAAACACACATATCACCTGAAAAACACCTTAAACCTGAAACTGTTGTGGGACACCCATCATATGATGAAAGTGAAGCACAGTCTATAGCATCCAGTTCTTCACAATCACATGGAAAATCTGCACCAATGTCTTATCTCTCTCCAGAAGACATACGAGGTTTCCCAAAGGCAAAGCCAAGAAAAAGTTGCAGTCGCCGACGGCCTAAAGGAAGAACAATGATTGTGACCAACACACCAGAAAGGAATGAACTACAAATGAAAAGGAAACAAAAAGACATTAAGGGACATAAATCAAAGAGAGCTTTATTCCTAGTTGAAAAAACTGATGCTGACGAAAGTGAATTAATTTTGCAAGATTCTTCAGATGATGAGACCTTTGGTCAGACACGACTGATTCCAGAACTGCAAATGGTTAACTTTGAAAACTTACAGCACTCACCCAAAGTGGGTGACTTTGTTTTAGTAGAGTTTGAGGCAAAAAAGAAAATATATTATGTGGGAAAAATTCTTTCCATTGTAAGAGAGTCATCCGAATGCGAAGTTACATTTCTTAGGAAAAGTTTGAAACTAGAAAACAAATTTGTGATGCCTGTAGTTCCAGATATTTCATTCATTGACACAAAATACATAAAAAATGTTATTGCTTAACCCTACTACAATACATAGCAAGACAAAAAGACAACAATCTGCTGTTTCATTTGAGATCAACTTTGTTTCTTATGATGTTTGTTACAATTTGACACACTGTCTCACTGTACCCACCATTAAAAATACATGGGTACAGTGAGACACTTTCATGATTAATTCTTTTTAAAAGGAAAGACAATAAATTAAAATATTATTGTACCACTTTGAATACACTTAAGCACAGTATACATGGTTACCATAAGATAGTAAACCAATAAAGATTTTTGTAAAAGTGTAATTTGGATTTCAATTTTTGTGTCTCACTGTTCTCACTCTTCCCTACTTACAGAAAGCAATCCAGCAGTAATTACCTTAATTATCTGGGTGATTATACTAAAAGCAGCCCTAATTTGTGTTAATAATATATTTTACAGAAAATGCCTGGAATGGCTGCTTTTTGTGTATGTCCTGGAATAAACTTGTTAACTTTCAGGCATACAGTTTACAAACATTACTTAAGTAACACAACATATATTTCAGATATATATTAAAAGTTAAGGAATAGCATTTAATTAAATACCTCTAGTGTACAATGATTTGTTTGAGAAAAATAAAATTTTAGATTAGAAGGTACTTAAGCTCTGGAGGTGAATTTCAGTACTGCCAAAGGCATAAAAGTGCACGCACTTTAATCTTTCCCAACCTATCCCTCTCTCCTCCCCAAGGAAAAAGCTATTAATGCCATAGCTAGGATAGCTAAACAATAGCATAGCATTTGTATGTTTATTTTTGTCTATCAGAGATACTGAAATTTTGCTTCCTGAAGGCAAGGACGCCTACTGGTCAGCAAACCTGTCTCATAATTTTATAATTATTTGATTATTTTTTGCCACAAAAACAATGTTTAATTTCTCTCAAGATATTTATAGTCATGCTTAATTAACAAAGCAAAATGGCCAGTTACAAAGAATGTGCAGAAGAATGTAGTAAATTATGGACATACACAACTAAAACAAAAATTATGAAAACTTGGTAAGACAAAGAACTACAAAAAGTATGAGTAAGATGAAACAGGAGGGTTTAGGTAGCATAATAACTAACAACAGAGAAAATTTTCCATGCATTCACAAGATTTTTTTAAAAGCTTGTACAGTTCAAGAAATAAATAAGAAATGCAGCTAGTTGATAATGAAAATAATAACATTCTGAAAATTATATCAGATGAGGTGTATGACATTCTGGTGATAATGCCAGATGAGCTACGAAAAAGGGAAAGGTGCCTGTAGATGAGAGGGTTTCAATAGAAATTATTAAAGCTAGAGGAGAAATAATACAAAAGATACTTGTAAAATGTCTGTGAAGACATACAATTCCCAAAACTGCAACTATGCTACAGTTGTTTTACTTTTCTGTGATATAGGAGAAATCATTAAAATTATCACTAACGATACAGACAATCATAATCATGGGTGTAGGAACATGTTGGCTTTATAAGTGGTAAACCACAATCAACCAAGAACAATGAATGTATATTACCAGTTTACATGAAATTAAAAGGTTCCGAGAAAGCTTTTGACTTGGTTTCTGAAATCTGAGAAGTAGGGCATTGATTAATTAATTCAATCTTCATGTCCTGCAAATCTCATCAGGTGGGAGAAGCCTCACTGTCTAATCACATCAGGTACGGTTCACATTAACTCAGTGCTACTCTCACCCTGTACAGCGGTTGTGCACAAAAACATAAGCATTTCATTCTCTGACTATGCTGCTTGTCATCACAAAACTGACTGCAATACCATAAGTCAAGTAAGTTGTTGCTACAGTGAGACTGGTGGTATGATGTGATTTTCTTTACATGTAGCATCATGGAGCTTTTGATATAATGCTATTGCTTACTTTTGGAAATAACAGCATGGAAGTTATCTTCCAAAATACATGTTAGCATTTACAGTAGCTACATTTCAAAAACTTGCTCCATTAATACTCCTAGAAGGTAAGCTAATGCAGGTATTTTCTAAAAATTTCATTAAAATTTTGAAGTAAAAAAAAAAAAAAAAAAAAAAAAAAAAGAAATTGTGAATATAAAGCGGTAATTAATGTTACTGTAAAGCCCCAGAATAATTTTCACAAGGCAAATTGGCATTCTAAAAATAAGATTTAAGAAAGTATTGTTTACTGTTAAATATATATGCTTATTATGATAAGTTTACCAACATTGTGTCCTGGAAAAGAATGAGTATTTTAAAAACTGTGTAGCTCAGATCTCTATGCTTCAATTGAAATGACAATATGAGAACCACTCAAAATTTTTGGAGACTAATTGGCTTTTGATCCATTGCTATACTTCAAAGGAAATCACAGATTCACAGCATCCAACATAATATATTATAACAAGTTTCAACACTGGAACTATTGGAACTGGTAGAAGTTGTAGAAGGATTTCTATTTCCATATTTACTTGTTGTATTCAGAGGGTTGAAACTTTTAATTCTTTTTTTACTGGGTTTCACTGTGCATCAGTGTCATTTTGTAATACCCAAGAACAGAGAATAGGTAAGATAAGGCAAAGTTTCACATTATGGCCCTAGACATGCCAATTGGGCCCTACTAACTGCTGTGTCATCTCTGCCAATGGTGTCAACAGATGCAATGTGGAGGGGTATGTGGTCAGCGCATAGCCATCTCAGTCATCATCTGATCTTTTGTACTTGGAACTACAATTAACAGATAAAGTAGCTCCTCAGTGTGCCTCATGAGGCTGAGTGATCCCTGTACCAATCCTTCCAACAAGCAAAAATCCCTGGCAGTGTAGAGTGTAGAACCTGGTCCACCACATGGCAATCAGCATCACTGACCACTCAGTTATGGAAGCAGACAATAACAGATAACACCAAAGAATACTTTTTTTTTTGTTCAGAATAAAGGAATCAAAATTAAAGTTTGGTACCTCATCAACAACAAGGATCTTAGAAACAGAGCTCAAGTGTGGATAGAAAAAGCATGGGGAAGGAACAGTGCGTGTCTTCAGCAATTACTACATGTCTCAATCAATGTAGGGAAATCCCTCCACCACACACTATCAGGTGACTTGCTGAGTATTGATGCAATAGTAGATGCTGATTTTCATTCTTTCTTATATTTGCTAACAAGTACAACAAGAATCAGGCTGCAGATTATCTGAGCAATCAACATCAAATATCACCTTTGCAATGAAAATGTGAAATATCATTGTTTAGTACTGACAATATGTTTGGAAATGTATGTGCCTAGCAAGATTATGATGAATAGAAAAGACAACTTGTGATTCGGTAGTTACAGATTTGTGAAAGACATAGAAAGGTTTCAAAGAGAAAGTGGATGTTTTGTCACAAGTTGTTTAGCAAGAGCCAAAACACAACATTTGTGCTTAATAAAATCCGATGGCAGTCACTACAAGAGAGGCATTGTGCATTACAGAAAAGCTTACTGTTAAAATTTAAAAGTTGTATGTTTCAAAGAAAATTAAGCAATATATTATTGTTTGCATTCAAATACAACAAAATGACTATGATGGAAAAATCCTAGCAGTTAGAGCCTGTATGAAGACTTACTGAGACTATTTGCGCTTCCTACAAACCATTTGTGAATGAAACAGGAAACAGGGAAATCACAGAAGTATCTAAAGTACCCTTTGTTGCACTCTATAAGTGCCTTGTGGGATACAGACACATATGAAGAAGGAACCAACCAAAGGACAGTGAAAATATGAACACAGAGACTTCCACATCACCACACAACCCAAATATGGTTCCATATGACAGCTTTCTCCTACAAAAATACCAATGAAATTATTTATGGCTATTGTATTGAGTTCACAGCACCATTTGTGTAAGAGCTGTCATCAAACAATTTTCCAAATGATACACATTTGTACACATTTGAATTGTTGTGCCAGTACTTGCAGCTTAAAAGAAAGCTATGTTTTGAAAATGTTGTAAGTATTTGGAAAGGAGGAAAATGCTTTACTACTCTCCTGATTTCCAGGGTGACTCCCATATACATTCTAGAGAACCTAATGCCTGAAAATGATTAAATGTATCATTAATAGAAAACACTGTAAATCAGACAAAGTATATTGCATGTGCATTTACAAATACAGCCAATAACTTGTGCCATAGAGTGGACTCAGCTCAAAAAATTTGCTTAAAACAAGGAAAATCATGTTAACTGCTGAATTTGCCAGCACTGCACTTCTGTTTCCCCATTCCAGCATTAGGAAACTAGAAAACAACATTATAGCTAAAATGCAATGTAGAAACAAAAATACAAACCAAAATTCAAGTGCTACAAGGACACAAAATCAGGCTCCTACAAAATTACTTATTTGAATGACAGCAGTAATAAAAATATTTAAGTGAGCTGTGTTATTATTACTAGCATTAACAACACTGTTAAATAATTGTAATTAATAACAATGACAAGACAAATAATATCTAATAACACTCTTACTGCCAGTAATTAATAAACTTTCATCAAATCACATTAAAAACCTGATTGGGTCAAAATATTGTCTAGTTATTTGGACGCATAGAATTTTGCTAGTTATTTTCTTCATTTTAAATTTCGTTCTTATTATAAGTTGAACTTCATAATTCAGATATTAACTGAAAAAACCCTGTTAAATGCTTTGTCTTAAAAATATCGATACCAAGACAAAATACTTGGAGAAATGGGAGGATTTACCTGTTGGTGGAACAAAGGCGAATAATAGCTTCCAGAAGAGAGTGAGGAAGTGCATAATGTAATCTCCACATGATGGCAGTTTTTCATCATCTTCATCTCCTTCACCTCCTCCACCATCATCCCCTACAAAAAAGGAAAATTATGTAGAGAGCAGGGCAAAGACATGGTAATATATCATCAAGTTTCCTCATGATGTCAATTAAAACTGTATGTTTAACTACAATATACTATAATATTAATGCATGTCATTGTCTTTCATCAATAAACTAACTAGCTGATAGTGGAGCAAGTACAAGATGTTGGTGGAGTAGATGCTGTGATGCAACATGGAGTAGTATGTAATGTCAAAGTAACAACACTCTGTGCGAGTGCGAGTACAGAAAAGTAAACAGAAATAGACAGCAGGCCACAACGGCCAGAGACAGTGGTCATGTGTGTGTGTGAGTTGCGCTTGTGTGATTATGTGTGAGTTTTCTACTTCAGAAGAAGGCATTTTGGCCAAAACTTTAAATGTATATCAGTCTTTTCTCTGTGCCTGTCTGTGGCTCAACATTTTCTCGAAACGGTGAGCAGAAAAATATTATTAATATTAGTTTCACATAGTCCAAAAAATGAATTGTTTCACATAACAGGAAGAAATTTGCGATTAAATTATGAAACAAATTATTTGGAATGTTTTTTCTTTCTCCTGAATAATTTATCAATCATGAGTGGTTCCCTTTTAGAAATAAGTGATTCAATTGGGATAATTACAGTTTTGTTTGTCGTGGATGTGACAAGACATATTGTGAAATATTACTGAATGCCTTAACACAAGGTTCGAAACCCCACACACGATGGAAATACATTACATCTAATGCCAATAAACAGACTTGACCTTTTTCAGGATGACCACATCGGATCTATCAGTGATCATGAGGCAGATGTAGCAACGATGATGAACAAAGAACAAAGGGCAACTAAAGCTAGTAGGAAGATTTACATGTTTTGTAAACCAGATAAGAAGCAGTAGTGTTATGTCACTATGGGGAAGTTGAAACTTTTAGTTCAGGGTGGGAGCTTCTAGACGTAACTATGGCTCAAGTTTAAAAGAATTTCTGACCTGGTACTGTATAGATATATAACCAGTAGAACAGTTTGTGATGGGTAGAATTGTCTGTGCCAAAGAAACTTCTAAACATGTACCACTGTATAATAAGTGCAAAATAAAGCACAGAGCTATTCATAGAAAAATCCCAAATGAAACATTTGGCTGTCATGAGAGCAATGCCTAAAGCCTTTAATGACTACTGATACCCTAGCAGAATACTTTCGAAAGATCTTTCACGAAACTCAATGAAACTCTGACCGTATGCACAGTCTGTAAATAGCTCCAGCGTTAGTGCCGAGGCACCTATGGGCAAAACAGGAATCGAAACTGAGGGCAGCAAGGCAAAAGCAGAAATGCTTAATTTAGTTTTCAAATGTTCCTTTGCAAAGAAAAACTCAGGCGAATTTTCGCAGTTCAATTCATACCACTGAAAACATGAGTGAAATAGATTTCAGTTTCGGTGGCTTTGAGAAACAACCGAAATCACTAAAATTAGACAAAGCTCCCGGATCTGATGGAATTCCTATCAGATTCTATACTGAATTTTCGGATAAGTTAGCCTCTGCTGAACAAAGCGCTTTGCCCAGTAGTTTGGAGAAAAGTGCAGTCACATCCATTTATGGCAGAAACGGTCCACAAAACTGCCGTCCAGTGTCTTTGACATCTATTTTTTATAGACTCTTAGAACATATTCTGAGCTCAAATATGATGAGGTACCTCAAGCAGAAAGACTTCCTCCATGCTAACCACAAAAGATTCCGAAATCATCGATAATGAAACCCAACCCGCACTTTTCTTACATGACACGCTGAAAACTGTCGACAAAGGCAGACAGGTAAATGCAGTATTTCTAGTTTTCCGAAAAGCATTTAACTTAATGCCACATCTACGCTTATTATCGATAGTAGCATCATATGTGGTATCAAGCGAAATTTGTGACTATTTTTTTGGGGGGGGGGGGGGGGGGGGGCGAGGAACGCAGCAAATCATCAAGTCATCGACAGGATCTAGATGTAGCTTCTGATATGCCCCTGGGAAGTGTGTTGGGGCCCTTGCGGTTCGTATTGTATATTAATGACCTTGCAGACAATAGTAGTAACCTCAGCCTGTTCACAGCTGTCTGCCTGGAAGAAGTTGCTCAAATATTTAGTCCAATCTTGATAAGATTTCAACGATTTCAAAGTGGTGCCAAGATTATCACCTTCCTTTAAATGTTCAGAAATGTACAATGGTCACTTAACGAAACAAAAAAACTGGTATCCTATGACTATTACATCAGTGAGCCACAGCTGAAATCGGTCATTTCATACAAATACCTGGGTGTAACAATTTGCAGTGATATGAAAGGGAACGATCACATAAGCTGAGTAGCGGGTGAAGCAAATGGGAGACTGCAATTCTTTGGCAGAATACTAAAGTCCGATTCACGAACGATAGCAATTCACTCAAGTTAATGCACGGAAGGTGACTGCATTGTTGTCGGTTCCAAGCAACAGTTGCGGTACGCGCATACAACATGACTTCCGATTGAACAAAGCGTGTATCTTGCAAATTATGTATCTCGCCTGCTTATGTACAATTTGTCGCTTACCACCATCATCACGATTTTTTTGTTTTTTTGTTTTTTGTGGTTTTAGGGCGCACAACTACAATGGTCATTAGCGTCCAGACTAAGTTAGGAATGCACTGGGAGGCACAAGGTTAAAACAGCAACTAAAAGGGACAACACTACAAAAGACATATTAACAGGCATAGGATTAAAAAAAAAAAACAGCATAATCAAATGTCCTTAGACAGGTTTGTCAAGTGGATAAAACGAAGAACGCTAGCAGCTGCTCCTGGGTCATCCGCTAAAATGGCATCCAGAGTACATGACAGGCCAAGATCAACGCGCAGTGTATTAAAATTCGGACAGGACGTTAAAATGTGGCGTACCGTCAGCAATTGCCCACACGGGCAGAACGGCGCCGGCGCAGCCGTCAGCAGATGGCGATGACTGAACCGTCAGTGTCCAATTCGTAACCGGGCCAATACGACCTCCTCCCGCCGAGAAGGGCGTGAAGAGGTCGTCCAAGCCGTGGGAAGAGGTTTCAAGGCCCGAAGCTTGTTGTCCGTAAGTGTAGCCCAATCGGCATGCCACAGCGATAAAATGCGCTGACAAATGATCCTGCTACAATCGGATGAAGGGACACAACAAGAAGCTGTCCGAGGCTGGAGGACAGCAGCCTTGGCCGCGGCATCTGCAGCTTCGTTCCCAGGGATACCGACATGGCCAGGAACCCACATAAAGGTAACCGGAGAACCGTCGTCCACCAGCTGCTGAAGAGAGCGTTGGATCCGATGCACGAAAGGGTGAACCGGATACGGATCACTGAGGCTCTGGATGGCGCTCAGGGAATCAGAGCAGATGACATAAGCAGAATGTCGGTGGCGGCAGATGTAAAGAACAGCCTGGTAGAGGGCAAATAGCTCAGCTGTGAAGACCGAACAATGGCCATGGAGCCGGTGTTTGAAACTGTGTGCCTCGACAATAAAAGAACACCCGACACCGTCATTGGTCTTAGAGCCATCTGTATAAATGAAGATCATATTAATGAACTTCGAACGAAGTTCGACAAATCAGGAGCGGTATACCGAAGCTGGGATAACCTCCTTTGGGGGCGAGCTGAGGTCAAGGTGAACGCGAACCTGAGCCTGGAGCCAAGGTAGCGTTTGGCTCTCGCCCACTCGAAAGGTTGCAGGGAGTGAAAAATCAAGGTGCTGAAGGAGGCGACGAAAGCGAACTCCAGGGGGTAGCAGGGCAGATACATACAACCCGTATTGGCGGTCGAGAGAGTCGTCAAAAAAGGAACGATAAGACGGGTGGTCGCGCATTGACAATAGCCGACAGGAATACCGACAAAGCAGTATATCGCGCCGGTAGGTTAGTGGCAATTCACCGGCTTCAGCATGAAGACTCTCGACGGGACTAGTATAGAACGCTCCGATCGCAAGACGTAAACCCCGATGTTGTATAGAGTTGAGGCGGCGTAAGAAGGACGGCCGTGCAGAGGAGTATACGAAGCTCCCATCATCCAGCTTTGAGCGGACGATCGACCGATATAGGCGAAGTAGGACGGTTCGATCCGCTCCCCACGACATACCGCTGAGAACACGGAGGACATTTAAAGAACGGGTACAACGGGCAGCCAAATATGACACATGTGGAGACCAGCTAAGTTTCCTGTCAAATGTAAGACCTAAAAATTTTGTTGTCTCCACGAATGAGGGAGCAACGGGACCGAGTCGTAAGGACGGTGGGAGAAACTCTTTGTAGCGCCAGAAGTTAATACAGACCGTCTTCCCGGCAGAAAAACGGAAGCCATTGGCGACACTCCAGGAGTAAAGACGGTCAAGACAACGCTGAAGACAGTGCTCCAGGAAACATGTACGCTGCGCGCTGCAATAGATGGTAAATCGTCCACGAAAAGGGAGCCCGATACATCAGCTGGGAGGCAATCCATTATTGGACTGATCGCTATGGCGAAGAGAGCGACGCTCAAAACTGAGCCCTGCGTCACCCCATTCTCCTGGCGAAAGGCGTCGGACAGGACAGAACCCACGCGTATCCTGAACTATCGACCCATTAAAAAGGCACGAATAAAAAGAGGGAGGCGACCGCGAAGGCCCCATGTATGCATTGTGCGGAGAATGTCCCCCCTCCAACAGGTGTCGTAAGCCTTCTCCAAATCAAAGAACACAGCCGCGGTCGGGCGCTTCCGCAAGAAGTTATTCATAATGAAGGTCGACAAGGTAACCAGATGGTCAACAGTAGAGCGGCGCCTACGAAATCCACATTGTACATTGGTAAGTAGGCGTCGAGAATCGAGCAGCCAAACCAAACGAGAGTTAACCATTCGTTCCATCACCTTACAGACACAGCTGGTAAGGGAGATCGGTCGATGACTGGAAGGCAAGTGTTTGTCCTTTCCCGGCTTAGGAATCGGCACAACAATAGATTCGCGCCAGCATGTGGGAACATGACCCTCAATCCAGATACGATTATAAGTACGAAGAAGAAAACCTTTACCCGCAGGAGAAAGGTTCTTCAGCATCTGAATATGAATAGAATCAGGCCCTGGAGCGGAGGACCGTGACCGGGCAAGTGCGTTTTCGAGTTCCCGCATGGTGAATGGGGCATTATAACTTTCACGATGTGAGGAGCGGAAGTTAGATGGCCTTGCCTCCTCTGCCTGTTTTCGGGGGAGGAAGGCAGGGTGGTAATGAGCGGAGCTCGAAACCTCTGCGAAAAAGCGGCCGAATGCATTGGAGACATCCTCAGGGGCCACAAGGACGTCATTCGCGACCGTCAAGCCAGAAACTGGTGAGTGGACATTAGTACCAGATAGCCGGCGCAGGCTACCCCAGACAACAGAAGGAGTAAAACTGTTGAAGGAGCTCGTGAAAGCAGCCCAGCTGGATTTCTTGCTTTCTTTAATAACACGACGACAGCACGTAATCGTTTATAATTGATACAATTCGCCATCGTAGGGTAGCGTTTAAAGGTGCGTAAAGCACGTCGACGAGCACGTAAAGCGTCTCTACATGCTGCGGTCCACCAGGGGACCGGTACGCGACGTGGAGAAGAAGTAGTGTGAGGGATGGAATGTTCAGCAGCTATGAGAATGACTTCCGTGAGGTGTGCGACCTGACTATCGCAGCTTGCGAAGGTTTGATCCTGTAAGGTCGCCATCGTGAGAAGAAAAAGAAAAAGGAGGAGCCCCCAGTCTGCTTTGGAGATGTTCCAACGACTTGAGCACAGAGAGGGGGTATGATGCAGGAGATGGATAACACAAGGGAAGTGGTCGCTTGAATACGTATCAGAAAGTGCGTACCACTCAAACCGGCGTGCAATTTGGGTTGTACATATAGAGAGGTCTAAATGGGAATAGGTGTGAGTTGTATCCGAAAGAAAAGTAGGGGCGCCAGTACTGAGGCAGACAAGATTGAAGTGGTTGAAAAGGTCTGCTAACAGGGAGCCTCTCGGGCAGGATGCTGGAGAGAGCCAAAGGAGATGGTGGGCATTGAAGTCTCCAGTCAACAAAAATGGTGCAGGTAGCTGAGCAATAAATTGCATCATGTCTGCCCTGGTAACGGCAGACGACGATGGAATGTAAACGGTACAAATAGAAAATGTAAAAGTGGGGAGAGTAATTCGGATGGCAACAGCCTGCAGGTCGATGGATGGGATCGTAGTAAATATCATCCCGGACCAGCAACATAACACCTCCATGAGCCGGAATACCTGCCACAGGGGGTAGGTCAAAACGCACAGAGGCATAGTGTGGCAAGTCAATTTGATCGCATGGGCGTACCTTCGTTTCCTGGAGAGCTACGACTAGCGGACAGTGCAAGCGTAGCAGCAACTTTAAGTCCTCTCGGTTGGAGCGAATGCCGCGAATGTTCCAATGAAGAAGTGCCATCGTGAGAAGAAAAAGAAAAAGGAGAAGCAAGAAGGGGTCACCTCGAAGGCCGCTGAGGGCCTGGCTTCGAGCGAGCACTGCCGCCGCTATCAATAGGCGGAGAGTCATCGTCCATTCGTTCAATAGGTTCGTCGGCCATCTTGTTAAGATGGCCGGAAGGGTGAGCTTCCTCCGCCGGTGAACGGCCAGATGTTCGGCTACCAGCGGTGCGGCCAGGCGAAACTGATGACGGCCTGGGGCGGCAACCGCTTGGTGGCGCAGGAGAAGAAACGCGCCGTGGCGGAGAAGGAGCACTTTGCTTCCTATGAGCCTTCTTGGAAGCTCGGTTAGTGGAAGTACTGGTCGATGGCTGGGAGTTCGAGGTACGTAGGAAGTCTGCACGGGACGGTTCCTTCTTGAAGGCCCGTGCATCTGACTTCTGGGTCTTAGTCTTGGCAGAAGCTGATGAAGGTGCTTGTTCTTAGGGGTGACGGGAGGAAGAGGAGACGTTGACCGGGCGATCTTAGCACTGGCCGAACGGACGACCGTAGTGCTAAAGGTCAGATCGCATGTCTGCTTCGACACCTCCCTGGTAGTCCGAGGAGAGGCGAGGACAGTACTGTATTTCCCCGCTGGGAGCAGCGTGGGCTTCCTACTAGCAAATAGCTTGCAAGCAGCCGAGGTGGACACTTTCTCTTTGACACGAATTTCCTGTATACAGCGTTCATCCTTGTAGATGGGACAGTCGCGGGAGGACGCTGCATGGTCACCCTGACAGTTCACGCAACGAGGAGACGGAGGTGGGCAGTCACCCTCATGAGCGTCCCTGCCACAAGTGACACATTTAGTCGCATTGGAACAAGACTGGCGAGTGTGATTAAAACGCTGACACTGGTAGCAGCGCGTAGGTGTCGCGATATAAGGGCGAACAGAAATAACCTCATAGCCCGCTTTGATGCGCGACAGCAGCTGAACACTATCAAAGGTCAAGAAAAGTGTCCGGGTCGGTACAAGGCATTGTTGACCTTTTTCATGACCCTATGGACAGCCGTCACGCCCTGCTCAGCGAGGAAAGACAGAACCTCCTCGTCAGTCAATCCGTCGAGTGATCTAGTATATACCACACCACGCGACGAATTCAAAGTGCGGTGAGCCTCCACCTGGACAGGGAACGTGTACAGGAGTGTGGCCCGAAGCAGTTTTTGTGCCTGAAAGGTGCTCTCAGTTTCTAACAACAAGGTACCGTTACGCATCCTGGTACAAGACTTGATAGATCCGGCTATGGCATCTACGCCCATCTGAATAACGAAAGGGTTGACAGATGAAAAATCCTTACTGTCCTCAGATCTAGAAACTACGAGGAACTTTGGGGCAGGCGGTAGTACTTTCGTCACTGGTGGCTGGTCAAGTTTCCGTTTTTGGGCAGAAGTCGAGGGAGAAGAAGAAGAGAAATCCGTTGCGGAGGAATCCCCCATGATTGCCAGCGTCTCCGATGGCGCGCTCCTTCCTTGTGGGGACCCTCTCAGAGGGCACTCTTGCCTTAGGTGAATGTTTACACCTCAGATCAAACCTCCCGAGAAACGGACGGAGGGACCAATCGGCATGGTCGGAAGGTGTCAGCTCGGGCAATCACCCCTCCCTGGGCCTGGCCTTTACCAGGGGGTACGTGCGTGCCTTACTTGTCTACCCAGGGCGGGGAATTACGCGTAATCCCGTCACCGGCTACGCGTGCGAACGCGTGGGTCGGCCTTCAGGCACGCACAGGGAGGAAAGAAGAATAGAAAAAATGGGAGAGAGGGAGAGAAAGGACAGACTGTCTCAAACGCCGAGGCGGAGACCAGAGGGTGGACAAGAAGGCAAGGAGAAGAATGCAAGGAGTAGAAGGCAAGGAGTAGAAGGCAAGGAGTAGAAGGCAAGGAGAAGAAGGCAGTGAGAGGGAGAAGGATAAAGAAAGGAACCAAACAAACGAAGGAAGAAACCAGAATAAGCGAAAAACCAAAATGACCACAAATATAAGTCGTGAAACCGTCCGTCTCCGGACGCAGGCGCAAACTACCCCCTTGAGGGCGAGGGACTAATTTTAATCACCTCTTATGACAGGCAGAAATACCTCGGGCCTATTCTAACCCCCGGACCCGCAGTTGTCATCGCGATAACAAATCACAACAAACCGAATGAAAATGCTCGCTACAATCACGTTTAACGCTCGCATTGGCTACGACATTCACAGCAAAAAGCCCAGGATCCTACTGAACGCTCATTGTCTGTCGAAGAGTGCGTGAAGTAGGTACGCAGAGCAAGTCTAAACTCGACCGTCATCGTTCGTGACTCCAGTTGTAGGGCAGTGCTGTCATTCTAAAAATAAATTTAAGCGATGAATCTAGGAATATTGCAGGTAACACAGACTTCAGTGGCGCAACGAGACGTAACTTTTGTCATGCCACATGAAATTGAAATTGATTGTACTTTGTTACGCCACTTTCATTCCACTACCGCTTCCTGGTGGCTGTATTTTGAAACACGAGCATTCTGGGACAGTTATCGTGGAGTGATCGCTGCTGTACTCCATTCGATTTCAGTAGCGTATGTTTTCATTTTATTATTGAAAAGTCAAAACAGTGGTCAGTAGGTACACTTTCTCAGCTTCTGGAACAAGAACAATCTATGTTTGATTTTATGTGGGAAAGTGATGTGTGTATTGGCAAACCAATGATGTATGCCACAATCCTCAAAGGTTTTTGGATGAATAAATAAATAAACTTAATACGTGATGAAAAAAACGAGTCGTATAAACTAGAAATTTGTGAGGTCGAGCACTGAATAAATTTTTGGTTATGTGCGGGAAGTAGTCCTGAGTTTGATAAGGCAGCCATTAAACTAAAAAACGAATACAGTAAGATTCAAAATCTTGAAAGAGTGGCGTGTCTGCAGATGATATTTACATGCCAGCTGTTGGTTCGTTTGCTATAGCAGACATCATTTTCGTCTTCGTGTGTTATTTCTGATACCTTTTTGGTTGCTGATAAGCCATGTGCGGAATTTATTTCCATGTCCAACATCTGGGTTTCATCTTCCTTGTATGTAACTCTTGTCACCGTTCTAATACTACAACCTACACTATATCATTGACACCCGCCCATATGATTTCAGTTGAGGCCATGTTGAAAGCTGTGCAGATGCGTAGAATTTGTGGCGTCCCGATTGAACGTTAGGTCTCGGTGCCTCTACAGCTGTAGAATCACATTAGTTACATATATGAACCCAGCTTTATGTAAGATTATGCACTGAGCTAACAAAAGTCATCCTCCTAATATCGTTTCGGACCTCCTTTTGCCCAATGTAATGCAGCATGTCGACGTGGCTTGGACGCAACAAGTCGTTGGAAGTCCCCTGCAGAAATATTGAGCATTGCTGCCTCTATAGCTGTCTATAATTGCGAAAGTATTGCCGGTGCAGGATTTTGTACATGAACTGACCTATCAATTATGTCCGATGGGACTCCTGTCGGGCAATCTGAGTAGCAAAATCATTCGCTCGAATGTCCAAAATATTCGTCAAACCAGTCGAAAACAATTGCAGCCAAGTGACTTCGTTGTTTTGGAACAACAAGTCCATGAATGCAAATGGTCTCCAGATAGCCGAACTTAATCACTTCCAGTCAATGATCGGTTTAGTTGGACCAAAGGACCCAGTCCATTCCATGTAAACACATCCCACGCCATTATGGAGCCACCACCAGCTTGCACAGTACCTTGTTGACAACTTGGTATCGTGGCTTCTAGGGGTCTGCACCACACTCGAACCCTACAGCCAGCTCTTACCAACTGAAATCGGATTCATCTGATTAGGCTACAGTTTTTCCAGTCATCTAGGTCCAACCGATGTAGTCACGAGCCCGGGAGAGGTGGTGCAGGTGATATCATGTTGTTCACGAAGACATTCGCGTCGGTTGTCTGCTGCCATAGCTCATTAATGCAAAATTTCGTCGCACTGTCCCAACGGATACGTTCAAAAATGGCTCTGAGCACTATGGGACTTAACATCTGAGGTCATCAGTCCCCTAGAACTTAGAACTACTTAAACCTAAGTAACCTAAGGACATCACACACATCCATGCCCGAGGCAGGATTCGAACCTGCGACCGTAGCGTTCGCGCGGTTCCAGACTGAAGCGCCTAGAACCGCTCGGCTACACCGACCGGCCACACACATCCACGCCCGAGGCAGGATTCGAACCTGCGATCGTAGCGGTCGCGCGGTTCCAGACTGAAGCGCCTAGAACCGCTCGTCCACAGCTGCCGGTTCGGATTCGTTGTACGTCCCACATTGGTTTCTGCTATTATTTCATGCAGTGTTGCTGGTCTGTTAGCACTGTGATCTCTACGCAGACTTATGTATGAGGCGGCACTATGGGCCTCATGGAAAAAGGGTGAACCGGCTGAGTCACGCAATTAGACTCTTAGTCTGATCACGAGGTGTGGCCATTAATTGCACACGTTGATCACGTAGGCTGACGTGAGGATCAATGAACTATACTTGACGGGATGTATCTGGAACATCTTAGGTGATTAGAAAGCTGGTAGACAGGAATACAATTAAATACTTAGCTTTAATTCAGCATCAGCGGTGAACGTCGATCCTGACTTTGTACAATAATATTTACAGGTGCAGTTATAGACTGAACTGCGAATACTTCTTTACAATTCAGATTGCTTCACACGTATAGATCAATTGTCAATGCACAAACTGTATGTGGCTCCCAGATAGGTCGTGGCTACTGACTGAGTTGAAGGCTATGCTAACTAGCGTCTCTGTAAATGAGATCTCTGAAGTCGGCTGTAGAACTGGCGAGTGCGCTAGCTGGTCCGTAAAGACTAGCCGAGTGGCGGCGCTTGGTCTGCTAGCGTCGACAGTGGCGACTCACGGCTCCGATGTGTACTGACGGACCGCAGCCGATTTGAAGCCTACAACATAGCAAGTGTGGTGCCTTGCGGTGACACCACACAGACGCCGTTGCTCTCGGTCGTTAAGTGAGGGCCGTCGGGCGCTGCGTTGTCCCTGATGAGAGGTAATGACAGAAATATGGTACTCTCAGCACACTCTTGACACTGTGGATCACAGAATATTGAAAGGAAAGTTATGTCCCATGCTTCTAGATCCACCTACCATTCTGCGTTCAAAATCTGTTAATTCCCGTCGTGTGGCCATAATCACGTCGTAAACTTTTTCACATGAATCACTTAATTGCAAATGATAGTTCTGCCAGTGCAATACCCTTTTACACCCTGTGTACGCGATACTACCATCAGCTGTATAAGTGTGTATCGGTATCCCATGACTTTGTGGCCTCAGTGTAAATTTTTATACAGAATTTTATTTTTTAGTCTTTTAGTCTTTGAATAGCATATTCCATGACAGGTGGATTGGTCGTCGAAGCACCATACCACGGCCCGCACGTTCACCGGATCTGACATCCCTGTATTTCTTTCTGTGGGGAAAGTTGAAGAATATTTGCTATCGTGATCCACCGACAACGCCTGACAACATGCTTCACCGCATTGTCAGTGCATGTGCGAACATTACGGAAGGCGAACTACTCGCTGTTTAGAGGAATGTCGTTACACGTATTGCCAGATGCATTGAGATTGATGGACATCATTTTGAGCATTTATTGCATTAATGTGTTATTTACAGGTAATCACGCTGTAACAGCATGCGTTCTCAGAAATGATAAGTTCACAAAGGTACATGTATCACATTGGAAGAACCGAAATAAAATGTTCAAACGTACCTACGTTCTGTATTTTAATTTAAAAAACTTGCCTGTTACCAACTGTTGGTCTAAAATTGTGAGCCATATGTTTGTGACTATTACAGCGCCATCTATCACAAAGCGAAAAAAGTGGTCCAACTAAAACATTCATATTTATTTACGTACTACACGAATATGTAATAATAATGGGGGTTCCTATTATAAAAAACGCAGTTGATATCCGTTTGACCTATGGCAGCGCCATCTAGCGGGCCAACCATAGCGCCATCTGGTTTCCCCCTTCAAGCTAGACAAGTTTCATTCTTTGTAGTTTTTTCGTTTGACGCTTATTTCGTGAGATATTTGGCCCGGTCACGATCAATGGACCACCCTGTATAGTGTTTCGTTGTCTAATTTAAGTAAGCCATTTAATGGGAAATCGTTGCAAGATAGATAAACTGTTTTCTGTAGAACTAGTGGGGAGCTATTCGGAACTGTCTACATAAGCTCAAGTACTGTGGTATGAATGGGATAGCGCTCAAGTGGTTTAAATCATACCTAACTGGAAGAGTGCAGAAAGTTGAAATAAGCAGTTCACATAATATGCAAAAAACTGGTGATTTCTCAAACTGGGGAACAATCAAGATTGGAGTGCCGCAAGGTTCGGTCTTGGATCCTCTGCTGTTAGTAATATATATTAATGACTTGCCATTCTATATTCACCTAGATGCAAAGCTGGTACTTTTGCTGATGATACAAGTATAGCTATCACACCCAACAGACAAGAATTAACTGATGAAATTGTAAACGATGTTTTTCAGAAAATCATTAAGTGGTTCTCTGCAAATGGGCTTTCATTAAACTTTGACAAAACGCAGTATATACAGTTCCACACAGCAAATGGAATGACACCATCAATAAATATAGACTTCGATCAGAAATCGGTAGCTAAGGTAGAATATTCAAAATTTCTAGGTGTATGCAGTGATGATGAGTTGAACTGGAGAAAACACACTGAAAATCTGCTGAAACGATTGAGTTCAGCTACTTATGCTATTAGGGTCATTCCAAATTTTGGCGATATACATCTCAGTAAATTAGCTTACCACGCTTATTTTCATTCTCTGCCTTCGTATGGCATCATATTCTGGGGCAACTCGTCATTGAGTAAAAGAGTGTTCATTGGACAAAAGTGCGTAATCATAATAATTGCTGGAACTCATCCAAGATCACCCTGCAGACACTTCACTGTAGCCTCACAATATATATATATTCACTTATGAAATTTGTTATTAACAATCCGAACGAATTCAAAAGCAATAGCAGTGTACATGGCTACAACACTAGGAGAAAGGATGATCTTTACTACTCAAGGTTAAATTCAACTTTGGCTCAGAAGGGGGTAAATTATGCTGCCTCAAAAGTCTTTGGTCACTTACCTAACAGCATCAAAAGTCTGACAGATAGCCATATAGCATTTAAAAGGAAATGAAAAGAATTTCTGAGTGGCAACGCCCTCTACTCATTAGATGAATTTTTGGATATAGTAAGTGGGTCATTTCCCCACCCTCCGGCCAAAAAAAAATATTAAGTGTCATGTAATATTTTGTGTAATGTAATGTCTTGTATAGACACCTTTTATTAACCCGACACGTTCCACATCTTTACGAAGTGTCGTATTCATGATCTATGGAACATGTACTAATCTAATCTAATCTACTTTGATCATAATTTTTTCGCGAAATTTTTCAGAGTTATTCAAAGTTTGTACGGAGAGCTCTAGAACTGCATGTCTATCAATAACTTGGAATAATTGTATATTTCTTGAAAGTGGGGTACCAACTTCACATGTCTACGATATGATGTCTGCTAATCCATAACCATGCACAACACAGTTTATCGCGAGACATTTGCCTGGTACAACTTAATTTGGCAACGCAGATTGCAGTCATACATACCTCGGCATCATAAATGACCGTGTCGGAGTACATATCTCGCAATCTGCAATTTATTAATGAAGACTCACCGCTCATGATGTGCATGTACATTTTAGTCGGTTTTGCCAGCCACACGCCATTGCCACCCATGTACGTAATTAACCAGTTTATTCTTATACTCGAGTATTTTGCTGGCAGAGTAATAAAAAAAAAGTTTGGCTTAGTAATTTTTTTCTCTGTCCTCCTTGGATATCAAATAGGCATTTTTGCACTTTTTCAACATTCCTCTAAATTTGTTTCCTTACCATCAAAGCCCTCTGTACAATTCGCTTCAGTTACTTGTATCCTGGGTGGTGTTGTACTTTTCATAAACGTTAGTGTGTTATGGAAAATAGTTTGTATCAAATACATGGGGTCTTAAATCTTTTCGTCAAATTGAAACAGGTGATGGAGGGTCCAGAACTGATTATATTGAGACAGAGAATCAATGGTCGAAAATGCATACTTATTGTGTTATGGACATACACAGTATACACCGCACAACAACAACGTACGGTAGCTCATAATAATTGTTCAAAGTGACGATCGCCAGCCTCAATGCATGCGCGGCAACGGCGCACGCAGTCCTGCCGCAAACACTGAGAGATGCCTGGTGTCTGTTGCACCAAGAGACGGGCGTCAACGTAGCAAACAGATCATCCGTTTCTACGGGGATTTCATACCCCGACGTTGCCTGTTCCAGTGTACAACAGGCACCCGGGGTCTTTGGGATAGTGTAGCAGGACAGTATACGCCGTTGCAATACATGCACTGAGACCGGCGGTCGTCGCTTTCAACGATTACTATGAGCTACGTTGTTGTTATGCGATGAACGCTGTGTATGTCCGTAACACAATAAATATGAGTTTTCGACCACTGCTGCCCTATCTCAATATAATCAGTTGTGGGCCCACTGTCACCTGTTTCAGTCCGACCCAAAAAGTTTGAGACACCCTGTAGAATGTTTCCATGAAATAACTCATTTTAGTTTCAAGTGGCCCTTATGCTTGAATTGAAGGGGTATTTCGTTGTACATCGAAAACTATCGCTGTCGCTGTGCACTCCGGTTCTGAAAGCCGCAACATCCCAAACAAATGCCAAATGTGCATTTTCCATCGCGTAAGGAGAAGGTATCTTTGAGATTCAGATGGCTGGCGCACAGCTACGAGCTGCAAAACGTGAAGCCGTTTACTCGGCAAGGACACAGGCTCCCGGTTAGTCAAGAACCCTCTCTCCAAGTGGGTTGAATTGACACTTTGAAGTGAAAGCTGGGGTGGTCACTAAACACGGAAATGAAGAGATTGCGGATGTGTCTGTATTTCTGTTGACGTCGCTAGTACTCGTATTCTGCGCTCACATTATCCAACAGGAAGACCATGGGAGTTATTTATACTAGCTGTTCGCTTCGATAGTGGAGATCACAGCATCTGAATCTACATTATAGTCTGCGAACCACTGTAAAGTACATGACACAGAGTACTTACCATTGAACCACGTATTATGGTTTCTTCTCGTTCCATGTACGCATGGAATGAGGGAATAATAATTGCTTAAATGACTTTGGGTGTGCTGTATGAAGTGTTCGCTACTTCTGTTGGAGCTATATACAGGGATTTGTAGTGCATTCTTCACTTAATTCAGTTACTTGAAACGTTGTAAGTCGGTCTTCCTGGGATAATAGTCGTCTATCCTCAGAGGAAGATTGCAAAATGCAAGAACGAATACGGTTACGTTATAATGCAATGGAAACGCTGCTGATCAGAAATGGTTACAGTATAGAATATTGGAAGTTTAAATTGGGAATGAATGTTTTTTATGTGAAATAAGCAGAAAGTAACCCGAAATCGAGAACGCAATCGATGTTTCCAAAATCTGTGAATTCTTACGCCGAGATATGAAACTACACTGCGCAACACAATTAAAATGATCTGAAGCAGTAAACGATGTTTATGTTTTTTCAGACCTCCTGTAGCGTGATGGCGGATTTTTTTTTCGGGTGGGAGGGTGGGGGGTGGGGATGGGTTGGTTGACTTTGACTACACTGACACGTGTATGAAATGGCTTAGCGTCACTCGAAGAACCTCTCCCGCCCCCCCCC
The DNA here is from genome assembly GCF_021461395.2 of Schistocerca americana. Classification (NCBI taxonomy): domain Eukaryota; kingdom Metazoa; phylum Arthropoda; class Insecta; order Orthoptera; family Acrididae; genus Schistocerca; species Schistocerca americana. Next base: position 653,108,984 of record NC_060119.1, on the reverse strand, counting down.
CCCCCCGCCCCCTTCTCCCAGTACCTTCAGTGCCACATGTTAAGTAGTTCAAAGATGATCCTGTACAGAGACAACCATTTACTGATTACTATATGGCAGTGTGACAGGCAACCATTTCGACACACCTCAAATGAATTGCACTAAGTCGTTGGACTAGTGTCTGCTGTCCGTATGTGAAATCTAGGGGAGTATTGAAAGGGTTGCCTGATAAGCCGGCACCTTAAAGTCGATGGGCGGCTGTCCCCGTACAAGGACATTTTTCAAGTGGTCAACAAATGTGCGCGGGTGTCACAGGCATTGCGAACTGGAGAGCCTTACATGGATCTTTTGCCGTTTTATTCACGCGTGTATCAGTGTTGTCCTCCCCCCCTCCCCGCGCCATCACACCACAGGAGGTCTGGAAAAGCATAAACTCCGTGGTGCTTCGAATTACGCTCAAATTTCGTGAATAGTTTTGAGAGGTCCCTTATGGTTCCACCCCGTATACCAGAACAAAAGTTGCGGTTGCGCTACACTCCAAAGCGGTGAGAGATCAATTTCATTGGGATTGCAGGCCCACATGTCCTGAGAGAAGGGTCGAATCGTCCTGTGAGTGTCAGCAGTGTTTGAGGTTGACGAGAACGTCTTCCTGTTGCCCGTCACAATGTGAACTGGCGTTTTCGACTGCGAAATTTATATTAAGTACTCTCTCTCTTCATCGCTGTAAGCCTGCCGACGGTGGGAATAAATAAGGGCTTTTGTCGCAGTGATTCCGCACCACGCAGAAGTTATTACCTAAATAGTATGCAAGAGTGTCAATAAATAGCTGTTTTCCAAACGTTTCAGTGTCTTCCTCTTAAAGGAGAAATATGACATCATGTAGCAGGAAGGGTTCAGTTACCATCTGAAAATATTCGTGCTTAGTAAGAAATAAGGAATTACTTAACGTTCCAAGATATGTAAGAACGTTACGAGTTGTTAAACAATAACAACAGTGACGAAGAGAAAAAAATATTAAAATAATTTTAGCCAAAAATTTGTGTGTTAGAGAAGAAAATTAGCGTCACTGCGAGATTTTCAGCTGCACTGATGGGATTCTTGAACAGTTTGCGCTTTTTTTCTATAAACTGCAAAATATGCGCAAACTAATCTAAAATAAAGCCCGCCCGGTTAGCCTTTCGGTCTAATGTACGGCTTTCCGGAGTGGGAAGGAGCGCCTGGTCCCCGGCACGAATCCGTCCGACGGACTTGTATCGAGGTGTGGCGAGCCGGCCAGTCTGTGGATGGTTTTTAGGCGGTTTTCCATCTGCCTCGGCGAATGCGGGCTGGTTCCCGTTATTCCGCCTCAGCTACAGTATGTCGGCGATTGCTGCGCAAACAAGTTCTCCACGTACGCGTACACCATCATTACTCTACCACGCAAACATAGGAGACAGTTACGGGGTTTCGAAAAAGTGACCCTTTCATTGTGTTACGCAGTGTATTTGTAGCGTTCTGCTTTAGTCTCTTGTTCCAAATGACCAAAATGACACTACAAGAAATACAGACACGTGTCGCTCAATTAGATAGATATGTAATTCTGAGAACCTTTAATAAATCCTTAGCATGTTTTTAAAATAGCTTGTAAGTGTACTTACCCGGGCTGACCGTGATTGCCTCGATGAATTGTTCTTTCCAGGAGGACGTGCCGATTAACAAAGAAGCGTTTGCCCTCTGCACCAGTTTGTCGACCGTGTTCTGAAACAAAATCGAATCATTATATACCCGCTAGTTGTACCGTTAAGCAGAATACTCTCGCAATCTCCAATCTGAGCAGAAGTAATAATCGCTGTGGCGTTGGCATCACGACAGACGAGTTCAGTAGTTCGTTGATTAATGTTTATGACATGAGTAACATTGCTGTAACTGATCAAAGCCGTAAACTGACATTTTCCATAACTCAAATCAAGCTAACAACTTTCTGCAATATTTTGAAGATATTGGGTCTACAACTTTGCTTCCGCCGTTTTGCAAAAGACGGCAGTAGCGGCAAGTGCGGTTCCGGTGGTTGGTCATAGGTGTAATACAATAAGCTTAGGCATCTGTAAACATAATACCACAAAAATATTAGTCGATTTGTGACTGCATCTCTACTAAGTACGTCAAGTTAAGTACCCATTTCTCGCCATATGCGGGAAGTTTTAATTTTCTGCTTTAACATGAAGAAATCTGCGGCTGTGGTTCCTAAAATGCTGGGTAACACCAAATATTAGTGGAGGAACGTGCAGAGAATGTTTTCAACACCTTAAGAACGACGATTTTCATGTCGGAGACCGGCCTGGCGGTGGAAGACAAGGTTTTCGTAGCTACTGAAACAGACGAAGACACTCACAGGACATCATTATCGAAAGCAATTGATGCCTTCAAGCCCAGCAATGAATCACAAACGGCCACAATACAGTGATAGACACGTAAAGGTAATTTTGCAGCAGGTCAGTGCTCGACCCCATGTCCCAACCCGCGTCAAAATGTACATGGAAACGTTGAAATGAGAAGTCCTATCCCTCCCGCCGTATTCTCCAAACGTTCCTCTGTCTGACTACCACCTTTTTCGATCAGTGGCATACAGTCTGGCTGACCAGCACTTCCGATCATATGAACAAGTGCAAATTGAATCGACTCATGGATCCCCACAAAAGACGCCCAGTTCTTCCGCCACGGGATTCGTATGCTATCCGCAAGTGGGAGAATGTGGTGGCCAGCGATGGGCAATTCTATGAACCATATTTTTTTTGTAAGTTTTTCACAATAAAGCCCCAAACTTCGAGAAAAACGGCGGAAGCAAAGTTGTAGACCTAGTATATTTCCATTTTTTTAAATGGAATGAGGCAAAAGTAAGTAACATTACAACAGCAACAACAAACTTAAGTCACTCAAAATCGGACATTTATGGTCTCTCCAGTTTTGGATTAAAGAGGTGGATATAACAGAACATGCATTGATTAATGGCATGTTTGCTACGGGATACTTCCCTTCATCCTTATAAAACGATATCTGTTAGGCCTGTTAACAAAAACACGACATTAATGTCAACGGCTTCTGTACTCAGCTTTTCAAAAGCAGTAGAATACTGCACGCATGTCCAGATCTGTCAATATCTGTTTGCAGTAGCGTACTAAGGGATTCACAGGATGGTTGCATATCCGTTTTGTCAGCAGTGCGAGCAGCTGGAAATATTGTTTTATTCGTATTATCCTCAATCGAATCGAGATTACCGGTCAGTCCGGCCGGCCGGCTCACCTTGAACTCCTTGCTCTCCTTGATGCGTATGAGGGTGCGGGTGACCTCGCCGAGCTTGGGGCGGCCGAGCAGCGCCACCTTCTCCTCGGGCGTGAGGTCCTCCGGCTTCTTGAGCTCCGCCTCGGCGGCCAGGCCTGCTTCGTCTGCACAGGGAAGCGGGCGCGGTGAGCGATAGGCGCTGCTAGCTGCCTCCACTTACCTGCCGCTCCAGTCCCCACGGTCCGCCGTCGCGCCGTACCTCCGTGGCCAGTTGTCTCGGATACGCTGCTTTTGGAATGGGAATCTGGGCTGTCTTCTTAAACTCTACCTAACTTAGTACGTAGCGGGGCTGGCCTGAAAGTTTTCGGAATAAAAGGTGTCGTGAGGTGTATTGCGTATCACTACGGCTATCTATTTCATTCACCCCTTGCCCCTCCTCCTCAGCTCAACTTCTGTTTGCTTCCACCATTATCTTTTCCTCTTTTGCGACTGTTGCGGACTCTTCTGATCTTCAATCTTCGAGTAAGGTAGTTGTTGTGGTCTTCAGTCCCAAGACTGGTTTTATGTAGCTCTCCGTGCTACTCGTACGAGCGCCGGCCGCGGTGGTCTAGCGGTTCTAGGCGCTCAGTCCGGAACCGCGCGACTGCTACGGTTGCAGGTTCGAATCCTGCCTCGGTCATGGATGTGTGTGATGTCCTTAGGTTAGTTAGGTTTAACTAGTTCTAAGTTCTAGGGGACTGATGACCACAGATGTTAAGTCCCATAGTGCTCAGAGCCATTTGAACCATTTTTACTCGTACGAGCGTCTTTAACTACTGCAACCTACACACTCCTTAATCTGCTTACTGTCTTCATGTCTTCGTCTCCCTCTACGATTTTTACCTCCTACACTTCCCTCCAGTACTAAATTAGTGATTCCTTGATGTCTCAGAATGTGTCCTATCAACTGATCCCTTCTTTCCTTGAAGTTGTGTCACAAATGTCTTGCTCCCCAATTCTATTCAGCACCTTCGAGTACGCAGCACCCTCGAATAAGGTATAGCTTCGTTATATGTAGGACATACACAGGGCGTCCTTCCAAAGAGGATCCAGGAGAATTTTCTTTGGTATTTAGGCTGATATTTGCAACTTTGTTTTAGGTGTGTGTAGATACAGTCAGCCCGAGGAAATACTGCTAGTCAAATGATTCATGCAACGCCCAGTGTGGAAAGCTTCGGTTTATTTCCAGTTACAAAAAAAATGTTCTAAAGCGAAATTTTGTGTATCCATTCGATAGAGCGGTCCCAGGCTACACTAGTGCGGTATTCGTTTTATCGGTATGTATTTACAGGAACGAGAAGAAAAATCAGTACTCCAGTAGCGCCTGGGGTGCCGCCCTGCCCTGTACCGTCTACTACGGCCATGCAGCAGTGCTGCTTATTTGCTGCTGGAATACTGATTATTATTCTTCTTTCACTGCTTCTATTAATATATATCGATAATACGAATATCGCACTAGAATAACTCGTGACTGTTCTTTGGAATGGGCATGTCAAAAATTATTTTGTTTGCAACGAGGAACAAACCGATGTTTTTCATCAACACCGGGCATCGCGTGATGCACTTGGTGAGCAGTATTTGTTTGGGCTGACTCCGGCTACACACTGAAGTGACCAAACTGAAAATATCTGGCGAAACACCAGAGAAAATTCACGTGAAGAATCTAAGGACAGCCGCCCGGTATAGTTCGTTTCTCTAAGGAATCCACCACTTAAAGCGTAATTTGACATTAATACTTGTACATCTAATGTCAGAGACAATCAATTTTGTTTTTAATAGTAAACAAATCTACAGGGTGTTCTAAAATGATCTTTTCAACGTTGATCACGTATATTTAAAAAATGAGGGTAGGTAAGAAGGCGCGTCTTACATCAGAATGTTCACACATACCTGAAATCTTCTTTGCTGGTTAGTTACTGACAAAAATGGCCCCTCCGCCCTTGCCCCCCCCCCCCCCCCACCTGTAGATAGCACAGTGTGCTTAATGGCTAATAGAGACCATACGTGACAGCCAGGTCCCACTTCCGATCATCAGACAGTAATACACTTGGTTCAAAGAAACCGGAAGTGTCATGAAGAAGACGAGTTCTCGGTGTCATCTGATAAAAGGTGACGTTCACAGACGAAGCTTACTTTGATGTTTCTGGGAAGGTAAAATGATACACTATGATGATATGGGGTTCTGAGAACCCCCATTTTAGCAAGAAAAGAGTGGGAGATAATCCAAAAGTAAAACTGTGGTGTGGTCTGTTTTATGACCGTGTGGTGAGATCGTTTTTCTTTGTAGAGGCGTCAATACCCTCGACTGTTTATCCGCACATGTTGGAACAGTCTGCATTACCACAGGTCGAAGAACTGGAACATCTACATCTACATCTACATCTACATCTACATCTACATACATTCTCCGCAATCCACCATACGGTGCGTGGCGGGGGGTACCTTGTACCACAACTAGCATCTTCTCTCCCTGTTCCACTCCCAAACAGACCGAGGGAAAAATGACTGCCTATATGCCTCTGTATGAACCCTAATCTGTCTTATCTTATCTTTGTGGTCTTTCCGCGAAATGTAAGTTGGCGGCAGTAAAATTGTACTGCAGTCAGCCTCAAATGCTGATTCTCTAAATTTCCTCAGTAGCGATTCACGAAAAGAACGCCTCCTTTCCTCTAGAGACTCCCACCCGAGTTCCTGAAGCATTTCCGTAACACTCGCGTGATGATCAAACCTACCAGTAACAAATCTAGCAGCCCGCCTCTGAAATATTTCTATGTCCTCCCTCAGTCCGACCTGATAGGGATCCCAAACGCTCGAGCAATGCTCAAGAATAGGTCGTATTAGCGTTTTATGAGCGATCTCCTTTACAGATGAACCACATCTTCCCAAAATTCTACCAATGGACCGAAGACGACTATTCGCCTTCCCCACAACTGGCATTACATGCTTGTCCCACTTCATATCGCTCTGCAATGTTACGCCCAAATATTTAATCGACGTGGCTGTGTCAAACGCTACACTACTAATGGAATATTGAAACATTACGGGATTCTTTTTCCTATTCATCTGCATTAATTTACATTTATCTATATTTAGAGTTAGCTGCCATTCTTTATACCAATCACAAATCCTGTCCAAATCATCTTGTATCCTCCTACAGTCACCCAACGACGACACCTTCCCGTACACCACAGCATCATCAGCAAACAGCCGCACATTGATATCCACCCTATCCAAAAGATAATTTATGTAGATAGAAAACAACAGCAGACCTACCACACTTCGCTGGGGCACTCCAGACGATACCCTCCCCTCCGATGAACACTCACCATTGAGGACAACGTACTGGGTTCTATTACTTAAGAAGTCTTCGAGCCACTTACATATTTGGGAACCAATCCCATATGCTCGTATCTTAGTTAGGAGTCTGCAGTAGGGCACCTAGTCAAACGCTTTCCGGAAGTCAAGGAATATGGCATCCGTCTGATACTCTTCATCCATGGTTCGCAAGATATCATGTGAAAAAAGGGCGAGTTGCGTTTCGCAGAAGCGATCCTTTCTAAAGCCGTGCTGATGCATGGACAGCAACTTCTCTGTTTCAAGGAAATTCATTATATTCGAACTGAGAATATGTTCGAGAATCCTGCAACAAACCGATGTTAAGGATATTGGTCTGTAATTTTGAGGATCCGTCATTCTACTCTTCGTATATACTGGCGTCACCTGCGCTTTTTTCCAGTCGCTGGGGACTTTACGTTGGGCAAGAGATTCGCACATCATACAGCACTAGGACGGTGCTCCTTCTCACTGGGCCTCAGTCATTAGGTCGGCTTTCGACGGGACATTTCCAGGACGCTGGATTGGCAGAGGAGGATGTATTTCTTGGCCCCCAAGTTCTCCGGAAATAACCTCATTATATTTGTAAGGACACCGTCTACCAGGCCCCTGTGCGCGACCTGAAGAAACAGCAAGCTCGTATCAGAGCAGCAGTTGCACACGTTAATGAGGACATACTAGGCAGGAATGAGAGGAACTCGAATATCGCTTAGATATCCTGCACGTTGCCGAGGTGAGAGAAAGCGCAAGTGGTTCCAGTATTTAAGAAAGGTAAAAGAATGGACCCGCAAAATTACAGACGAATATCTCTAACTTCTGTTTGCTGCAAAATCCTTGAATATATTCTCAGTTCGAATGTAAAAATCTTTTTTGAGACTGAGAAGCTTAGCCGCGTGGGGTAGCCGCGCGGTCTTGGGCGTCTTGTTACGGTTTGCGCGGCTCGCCCCGTCGGAGGTTCGAGTCCTCCCTCGGGCATAGGCTGTGTGTGTTGTCCGTAGCGTAAGTTAGTTTAAGTTAGATTAAGTAGTGTGTAAGCTTAGGGACCGATGGCCTCAGCAGTTTGGTCCCATAAGACGTTACCACAAATTTCCTGAGAAGCTTATGTGCACGAATCAGCACGGTTTTAGAAAGCATCGCTTGTGCGAAACTCTGCTTGCCCTTTTCTCGCGTGATATATTGACATCTATGGATGAAGGGCAACAGGAAAATTCCATATTTCGAGATTTCCGGAAAGCATTCGATACGGTACCCCACTGAAGGCTGTCAACGAAGGTACGAGCATATGGAATAAGTTCACAGATGTGTAAGTGGCTCGAAGACTTCTTAAATAATAGAAGCCAGTGTGCTGTCCTCTACGGCGAACGTTCATGAGAGGCAAGGATTTCGTCAGGAGGGCCCCAAGGAAGTGTGACAGAACCACTGTTGTTGTCTAGGTACATAAATGATTGGCGGACAGCATGGGCGCAATCTGCGGTTGTTTGCTGATGATGCCATGTTGTACGGTAAGGTGTCGAAGTTGAGTCACTGTAGGAACATACAATACGACCTAGGGAAAATTTCCAGTTGGTGTGATGATTGGCAACTAACAATACATGTGGAGAAATGTAAGTTAATGGGGATGAGCAGGAAAATCAAACCTGTAATGTTCGGATACAGTATTACTAGTGTCCTGCTTGACACAGTCAGGTCGTTTAAATATCTCGGTGTAACGTTGCAAATCGATATGAGGTGGAAAGAGCGTGTGGAAACTGTGATATGGAAGGCAAACGATGGACTGCGGTTTATTGGGAGAATTTTTGAGAAGAGTGGTTCACCTGATAAGGAGACCGCATATAGGACGCTGGTGCGACCTATTCTTGAGTACTGCTCGAATGTTTGGGATCAATGCCATATCGGATTGAAGGAAGACATCGAAGCAATTCAGAGGCGGGCTGCTAATTTGTTACCGGTAGGTTCGGATAACGCGTAAGTGATACGAAGATGCTTCGGGAACTCAAATGGGAAAGACTATCGGGAAAATTTAGAGAACCGGCATATCACGCTGACTGCCTAACGACTCTACTGTCGCCAGCGTACATTACACGTAAGGACCACGAAGACAAGATACGAGAAATTAGGGCCCATATAGAGGCATACAGACAGTCGTTTTCCCCTCGTGCTGTATGCGAGTGGAAAGGGAGGGAAACGGCAAGTAGTGGCACTGGATACCGTTCGCCACGCACCGTACGGTGGCTTGCAGAGTATCTGTCTAGCTGCGGATATAGATTCCAGTCTGTTAAACGGGCGCCAACACTTTAGGTGTGTGTGAACGCTATGGCGCAAACAGCACCTTTCTATCTATCCCCGTTTCTGAAATGTACGCTATCTAAGTTGTATAGCTCATTTGTGACAATGTACATTACTCATTGTGTTCTGACAACTGTAATGTCATGTGTACAGGAATACATAACAAAAACTCACTGTCACAAGATATCGAACACTAGTGTGAATCAAGGCAAAGAATGCACAAATCATTAAATTATCTTGGGAGTTGGCCATGCAATCTGTTCATTCCCTTTAAAGGTGTTTTTTTTTTCCTTTGACATCCAGCATCTCCTTCACCAATTGATGTCTACAGCAAAGCCTTCTTCGCAGGCTTTTTGGCTTCCATTACAAAAAGGTGTTTCTTCTATCTTTTCATCTATGTTCAGTATCTTTAATTTCTCTCTGAAGTTTTCGTTCCGTATTTCATGTCTAAAGGTAAAATTTTGTAGGTAGGCTTCACAGCTGTTCTGTTCTATTGAATTTTATCTACGTTTTGTCTCTGTACATTTTCTGCATCTATGTTGCCCCTTCTGGGAAATTTTTCAAGGTAACACCGAAGTGTGAACTGTCTGCCGACGCAATAGAAGATACGTGAATTTCGACTACAGGATGTAATTTATTTTTAAACGGTATTTTACGACGGCTTCGTTCACTGCAATGAATTTAAAGTTTTAAAAACGAAAAGCAGTCAGAAGCTTTCTGTTAACCGACAACTACTCGGTGCATAGTTTTAAACAAATTCGGGACTCATTAAACAGCAAAGGAAGAAATAAAGTAAATCGAGAAGCACACGTAGCATGCGATATTCACTGTTGTAACGTCCCATATGCAGGTAAAAGCTAGTTTCGTGCAACTGTACAAAATATACGACCGTAGTTTTCTGCTGTTTACTGGAGAAATTTCTCAAATTGCTGGGCCCAGTGAGTGTATGGAAAAACATTGAACGTTTAAAATAACGCATTGCGTCAGACAGACGCGAAACAAAGCGCAGTGGCGCTACATTGTATCTAAATGATTGAATAATCCAAATTTTTTAAAGATCCGTTATATTTTTAATCTACCGGAACAGCTGAGCGTCATCCGTTCGATTGGTTTGATGTTGACCTTCATTTTCTCTCTCTTCCTCTATTCTATTCATATCTGTATGCATCTACCCAGAACATGCACAATAAACTATTCTAAATTTTTCAACCGTAGTCCTTTTTTGTAATTCTTCTGCGCTGCTTTTTCCTCCACAAAGAAATTAAATACTGCAGAAGACATCTCCCATCAACCTTTCTTACCTCTGGTACATGTTTTTTAATGTTCACGTATTCTAACTAATGCCGTTATCTACATACTTTACAGTATCCAGACACTTATAAAATTTTCTTGAAAAAAACTTTCTTTGCCTGTTTCAATTTTCTTGTTGTTTTTATCTTGCTTCGTTTGTCTTATAGATATTATCTACCGAAACACAGTTCTTTATTTTCACCAACTTTGAATTTTAGCTTGTTACTCTTCACTTTGTTATAATTGATTAATTTGCCTTTAATTTTGTTTTTCTTTAATTTGAATTTTGTGAAAAACGAACTACCCATTGCAGTTGATATTCACTGAAAAATTCCTTCTCATTTTTAGCGTGTACTAAGTATGATTTCTCCGCGCAAGAATAAATTTTGTAAAATTGATCATGTGTTGCTTCCGATCTTTGCTAGAAGACAGAGGTAATGAATAGGTAGGTAGGGTGAGGCGTGCTAGTCGTTTGAATCTCCCTCGTTAGGCAATAAGATTATTCAATGTATGTGATGTAAATTATTATCTATATTATATTTGCATGGGCTGAAGCTATCCTCTTCGCTTAACGGAACGAGCAATGAGTAAAGTGTTCCTGAAACGTCGTATATTATATGGCTTCGTTCTGAAAATATTTTTAACCTAGTAAGTACGAAAATAACGTAGCATTTCTTTGGTGAACGGTACAGTGAAAATTCATGCAGAATTATCGTTCCTCTACTGACTACCGAATGGAAAATTATGTCTGTTGGTCTCATTTGCATAGAAAACAGAGTAACTCCTCTTTTCGATTCTATTATAGAGTTTACGGATGCATAATTTACAATATCACGTTGTGCAAAATATTGAGTCAGTCCTCCATAAATAATAAAGTACGTTACGATTATTACGTTGTTCAGCTACCCATAGAAAAAGTCATATTTTGCAGTATATCGTATATGATGGGCAGAGTCTGTAAGAATTTGAGCAAAGAAACATTTAAGTAAATAAGCGTGTGTTAATGATATCGAAACATTCTTTGTCAAGGGAATAATTTGAGTTGGAAAGAGACATGAGCTCTTCATCACCAGGAAAGGCCGTATTAACTCTATTACACCAGATCTCACTTTTCATACTATGTCTACTATATCCGGACTGGCCAAATGCAGATTTTTAAATGTTTCTCTTGTTTTCATAAGCCATGAAAGTTTCCCGTTTTTTTTCTACCTTTCGCTGGCACTTAGAGGAAAGTTTTACAGTATCGATAAAACAATGCGAACAATCTCAGAAGTATCTGTGACAGTTACACGATATTTTATTTTCAGTATCTAACAAATATTCGAATCACTGTTTTTTGCGCGTTGCGGAGCACGTGTGTTCATGTGTTAATTGAAGCTTCTACTCGATGAAAGCCTTAGCCTTGAAGCTGACTATTGGTGTCTGGGAGAGTTAGTGCAGCGCTGGAAGCTTGTCAGTTTTCCTCTTCATACCTGAAAGACAAACGGGTTAGTGCGTACAAAGATGCGGCGCCTCTTACACCTGCCGTGTGTCGTTGACAACCTCTGACATCATCGAAGGGAAGGGAGTACTTAGAACACAATGAAGTGACGTTAAGGCTGCTGCACATTCCAAAGTAGCAGAAATGTGTACCTGTAGGTAAGAGTGTAGCTGTCCTTACAACAAGTTTCTTTTAGTTTCCGTTAAATTTTATCTCCTGTCTTGTACTATTCAAATCCAAAACTTGGTACGTGTGGCTTAAATTGTGAAATTAGGTAGTATGTGCTGTGAAACTCACGTATAGAGATGTTGGCTTGTAGTTTCGTGGTGGATTTCAGAGCTAAAGATAAATCCGACATGGAGCATTGTCAGTACTGCTATTTACAAACTGAAATGAAACTATACTCCGTAGCACTATCGTCGGCGCAGGACACTGTCGTGCTGACCCATCGCTCTGTCCTCTGTTTGAGGCGTCATAGGACGTCTAGGTTACAGGGCCTGTGGTCTGCGCATCTTTCTCCCGGCTTCCGAGACCAGATTTAGCACTTAGCCTTCGAGTGTCTCCGCGGTTCTGCGAATGGGGCCTAGTAGATCCTGTTCCAGTTCTTCCATAGAGGATAAACCCCTTACAGTATCGGGGATCTAATTCGGATCCTCAGTGTGGCTTGCTTACCGCCCAGTCACGGATGTGGTAGTGATACTGTTTGATAATTCCAAATACCTGTGCCCCACATGGGACTAAAATGTAGCTGCCGATAACCAGTGCCCGGACAGAGATAAAACAGGAGAAAAATTTGGAACAGTGATGTCTAGTGGAGGACTTGCACTTTGACTTCCACTCTTTGCACTCAAAGGAAACAATTTTTTTATCCACATAGTTCATCGCCAAATTAGTGTGTGGGGCAGCCTGTGCTTGAAAAGTGCATAAGAGTACTTGACTGCAGGTTGAGCACCTAACTCAGATACAAAGCATTTGAGTCCCCCCTTTTCTCTGCGTAACACTTTAGATTTTTCGTGGTAGAGAAAGGCCAGTGGCTCTGGGTAGAGGAGTCTCCGTCCTTAACAAACCATATGACGAAACCCGTATAGTGCGTTCAGGCTGCAAGGCTGTATGGTCTGCCACGGTTGAAGCGTTTTTCTGCTTGCTCCCGCAAAGTCACAGTTAGGCTCAATCTATATACTTATGGACCAGGCGAGATGAGTTAGAAGTTCAAGACTGCTCCACATACTGAACACTGACAGTAGTGATGGACGCCAGACGGAGCAAATTTTTGGATAACGTGAGAATGGCGGTGGAAATCAGCGTCCCGTCATTCGCTTTAATCGATTTAGAGATATTATGGTAGGCTGTGGCTGGATGGGCGTTCGAACCAAGGTCCTTCCTAATGAGAGCGCAATGTTTTACCCGTTGCGTCAACTTGTTCGTTAACGCGATAGTCCACCAGTTTCGTATAAGAGGTTGGTGCAAGTGAACAATTGACCAAAAGGCCCAATTTAACATAATGAACTGGCCGGTTCTTCTCTTTTTGCCGCGTTTATTCCCTACCAAATTACGCAAGGTGAGATATTGTCGGCCAAATCAGAACGGAGGAGATCTTGCTCTCGCTCACTATCTCTTTCTCATTCCCCATCTCTTTCCCTATCTCTCGTCGTTTGTCGTTTGAGTGTGTATGTGTGTGTGTGTGTGTGTGTGCGTGTGTGTGTGTGTGTGTATACGAAATTGATCACGCCAAAAATACAATCTTCACTATAGTATAAAATAAAACAAAAATTTGTTGTTCGTTAATACAAGGATAATTAATGGCCATTAGCAGAACTCATTTATCTATGATTCCAACCGCATCCGCAGGTGTCAAGAGGCGCCACATAACTCACATAAGCGTTAACTTCCCGAGTGAGCTCCACTGTGAAGTGGGCCCTTCAGGAAAGCGAAAATCCTCTGATGCTTCGAACGCAGGCCTGCCTCACTCTTTCGTTCACAAGCACACAGGGTTTGCTCCAGGCCGCACACCGCGGGAATGAAATGTTCCTTAACCAAGCAGAAGGAACAGTTGTAAACAACGTACTGAAATGTGCATCCTATTCAAAACTACGGTAGTAAAACCAGCAAGGTGGTGAATGCTCGAAACAGGCGTTTCTGAGAAGCGGGTTGCGTTCGATGTGAGCTAACTTAGAATCTATACTATGTGCAGCAACTTACTGAGGAAGGGAGGAGCCGAATCCGCTTATCACAACACAGTGCATCACTATATTATATAGTTCATCTACGTGCGTGAAAGGACTGCGCAGTGTTCACTGTTATCGCAAAAAGTGAACTTTGAAACCATCTGTTTGGTGGGAAATACGATTTTCGCTAGTCTCAGTACAGGCACTGACGTGTGCGTCCTGCAACAAGCGAACTTCTCACAGAACAGATGCCACTCCACGTGAGAAACGATAGCGATTTCCCGCAGAGCAACTTTTTCTACTTTTTTTTCTTTATTTGCTGTCGAGTGTTAGTGATCATGATACCAAACGCAATGCCGAGTCACATTATTGTGACCACCTGCTAGTGGCGCACTGCTAATACGGCTCGACGGGAGTCTGGCGCTCACTATCTGCCTTGATTCCAATAGCTATACGCTGAAGGGCAGCGGGGAATTCAATCCACGAATATAGCGGTCGAGATGGCCGCAGAGATATTTATTAGCTTAATATCAGGGAATTTTATGGGCATGTAAGAACTGTGGAGTGTTGTGCTCTTAAGCCATTTACTCAGTCTTCCATCTTATGTGACTGTGCATTTTGAGGCTAAGGGGTCATCCTTCCAGAAAAAAAATAGTGGACATAACGGATGAAGGTCATTACCGAGGATGAATTCGCAGTCACACTCAAGAGCAGGCTGTGTTCTTCCGGCAATGTACGCTGAATGTTTGTTCTCCACAGTCCCTTGGAGCAACTTCAAATCTTTTCCGTCATCGCATTGCCGTTTGCGAGAATTAAGACCCTAACGAGTTATCTCGGAGGTCGACACGCGACAGAATTCACTGAACTGTATGATAGACCTGTTAGTTGCCAGTTTATTTGCACAGTTATCTCTTGAACTGTGGCATACCTTTTGCCCATAACACACAGTCTTAGTAGACGGTCACGTCGGACGTCAATACCGATAGGAACTGTGTAGTTACAACGTCTTTTATACACACTGCTTAGTGACACTGACCCGCTTGTCACACTGTTTCGCCAAACGACGTGTGAACAGTTCTGAAATTTCGCCGATTTTGAAATTCAGGCCTCAGAATGTCGTGGTAATCATTTTTCCAGCATAGGCGGAACGGCAGCATCGATCTTAAACTTTTAATCTTTTTATTGCAGGTCGATTTCAGCTATCGTGTAGCTATCTTCAGTTCAGTTATACCTAAGACAGAACGACTCATCGTAAATATATCATGTTACCACATGACACTACAAATAACAAACATCAGTTTGATTCCCCATTCGTCTCACTGTCAGCTGCATTTGTATACTTCCCTTAGTACGTCACAAGTCGGGAAAGCCATTCGTGGTAGGCAGTGGTCATAATGTTTTGGCCAACCAGTGCAATATCTGGTCCTAACAGCGATAAAGGTGTATGTCATTGTTGGATGAGGGACCTGCGAGTGGGTTCTCTGCTGCCTAATTGGAAACAATTTCCTTCCTCGCACACAATTGCATATTTTCTTTGAGAAGTCTGAATTTTTTTGCCTTGAGTATATTTGCCCTTTTAGGTGCCTATGATGGGTGTGCGTAGAGCTTTAGTGTTCTGTGTTGTTGCTGACGGTGAGAGAGAAGGCGTATATAGCCGATTACTCTGGAATAATTCCGAAGAAGCTGTCGAACTTGACACCCCCATCCGAGGCACGGACTACGAACAGTGTAAGAGGCTCTTACTATATGCAACACTCGGGAAAGGTTTCGAATATAACTGAAGCTACTGCCGCAAAGTATGTTTATCAAGGGTCTGTACTCCTCCCCTTGTTAGCCAAATAACTGAGACGAAAATTTCTTCGAATACCTGCATTAAAGCTAGTTACCTCCGAATAGAGAGTCAGTACACGAGTGGCAAAGGAAGCAGACTAGCTGGTCATAATAATGTGACTCAGTAATACGTGTCCGACGTAATAAAGGTACACTACGGAATTCTTTTATTTGGGATGTTTATAAAGGAAACGGCGGTTTTATACAACTCATCCGCTCATCCGAATTTCTTGAAAGACGGTAGGCTCTACGTTATCTGTAAATATTTACTTTATGCTGTTTCCAAGATGATAAGGCTAGACCTCCGGGGATGGTGTCCAAGCACTTCAGTTTTTACTTTTCTGTAGTATGTTGGTCATGATATTAATATCAGGACTGTAGAAACATTACTTCTTTTGCTTATGAGATTCTTATACGGAAGAAGTATTCAAGTTCTGAATAACGTGCTCCGATGTACATGCTACGGTAGCGTAATACTTGGGCTTGTTTTCGTGAGCGGCGGAAATGCGTTTATGAAGTCTGCTCAGACTACTTCTCTATATCACCCTACAAACTGTCTCACAATAGTCGTTTTTTCTGCTTGTTTCTGAGACGCATTCCGTTTAGTCTCACTTGCCAGCTGTCACTGGTGCTTGTAGATAGGTAAGAGTGAAGCAGATCAACGTCCTGATTTACGGAACTCGCAGAAGTATTTCGAAGGTGACTTTTTGCTCTGTTAATCATATACAGCTGATATTGCTGGAACATATCGAGTCACATCTTTACCTACGATAGTGATGTGGGCTGAATCAATGAACTGCCAGGATTTGAACCCGGGTCTCCTGTTCACTAGGCAGATGCGCTGGCCGTTACGCCACACTGGCACTCAGCTACCACAGCTGCACATGTTACCCCCGTACATCTCCCTCCCCGATACAAATTCCAACTCACGCCTAAGCTCACTGCTGCTCCTCTTCTAACCTCACATCAGTATTGCCAAGCTCTCCAATATTTTTATTTTATTTTATTTAGTCCTTCAAATCCTATATGTATAGAATATATACAAGGATATTGGACATGGTTAGGTATTTACAAGATAGAATACAGTTTGTATTGCAATCCTAAGGACTACAAATTGAAGTAATTTAGCTTCATACATACAACAAACATTACAGGCAACAGACAAAGTAGAATATTAATAATGCATCTTTATATTTGTTGTTTGGTTTTTATATATTCTGTCAGACTGTAAAAGCAATGATCAATTAAATATGCCTTTACTTCAGCCTTAAAACTACAGAGTTTACCTATTGATTTAATATGGTTAGGTAGATTATTGAAAATCTTTATCCCAGTATGTAGTGTGCCTTTTTGGCACACTGATGTTCTCATCTGTTTCGTATGAAGGTCAGATTTTTGCCTTGTATTGTGTGCATGTATATCTTCATTTTTAATAAGATATTCGGGTGTCTATCAATATATTGTTTGATGAAAACTGATCTTTCGTAGATAAAAATGCAAGGAAGAGGAAGAACTGACAGTTTTTTGAATATGGGTCTGCATGATTTCGTATTGTTTACCCCTTCAATAATTCTTAGTATTCTCTTTTGCATCCTGAAAAGTTTAATATTTGTTGTTGTATCACCCCAGAAGATTATGTCATATTTAAGTACAGAATGCACATAGGAGTAGTATACATTTTACAGGCTGGCTTTGCTGCAACAAGTTTTTCAGATCCGTAACATGTCACAGGTTTTGCTTAGTTTTCTTTGCAAATATTCAATGTGTACCTCCCATTTTGTGTTGTTCTGGAGCCAGAGTCCCAGAAATTTAGTGCTGTCAACACTTTCAAGAACTCTGTCCCTAAGTTCTATTTCTGTGTTTGGGTGGTGTCTTCCTTTTACATTATAGAAGTTCAGTGCTACTGTCTTTTCTTTGTTTATAATTAGCTATTACACTGGACTCGCATTCGGGAGGACGACGGTTCAATCCCGCGTCCGGCCATCCTGAATCATGTTTTCCGTGATTTCCCTAAATCGCTCGAGCCAAATGCCGGGATGGTTCCTTTCAAAGGGCACGGACGACTTCCTTCCCCGTCCTTCCCTAATCCGATGAGACCGATGACCTCGCTGTCTGGTCTCCTTCCCCAAAACAACCCTACCAACCAATTAGCTATTGTAATAGCACCTTAACAATGAGCGAAATTGGCTTTGAATCCCGGCCCTGGCAAACATTTTAATTCGTTGCTTCGGCCTACATCATTGTAGTAGAAAAAGATGAGACTCAATATGTCTCAGGAACATTAACTTTATATGATTAATATATCACATACTTTCTGAGTACAGGAAGGATTAAGCCCATTTCACTCATTGCTAAAGTGCTACAACATTGCAGAGCCTCGGCGATAAGGATGGGATTTTAGAAGGGGAATAAGCAATGAACTGAGGCGTAAGTTTGCATTTGTATCGGTATGAAGAAGTACTAGGGTAAACAGTGCAGTTGGGGGTCGCTGCAGTGCCGGAGTGGCATAATGGCTAGCACATCTACCTAGTAAGTGGCAGACCCGGGTTCGAGTCCCGACGTCAGTACAAATTTTAATTCACTGCTTCAGCCTACATCACTTTTGCTCTGTGTTTATCAAGAAAATAAGTAATGGATCCCCTTCAAAATACTCAAAGAGGACATTCGGATTCTTGCTTCCATGGCAGTTTCGACAAGAGCGTCCTGAGCATGTAACCGCATCATTCATGAAATAAAACTCTCTGGCATGTCGACCAAAATTTTAGGTGCCTTTCATGGGGATAGCGGTGTATGAGGCCCACCTACAATTGTGGTCGAGACATTAGAACAGTTTACACTACGATGCTGCCACACACCCAAAATACTCTCATTGAAATGTGAAGATGATTTCCACGGAACAGCTCTACATCGCTGCCGTGTTCCGAAATTATCTTCCGTTTTTACCTGCAACAAGCCATTGACGGCTCTTCGCTGGGAAACTTCGGCGAGTTCAGTTCGGAGACCTGAAGGCGCGTCCGTGTGAAGCAGTTCGTCTAACATTTCACGCTCTGAAGCTAGCAGGGTACCGCATGTCTGCTAGCTGAATATTAAATGCCGTTTGTCACAAGATGAGGCAATGTAAACGACATGTATTGTAAAAACAGCCGTTGCTCTAAATGCGAAGTAGTTTGAGACTTCAGCTGTAACTTGCTACGAAAGTGGAATAAGCTAACAACTATTACTAGTTCGTCGAGATTAGTATATTAACATGTCCACTTGAAAAGGTAGCCTACTATCAAAAGTGCGCCATTACTAGAAAAGCTCATAACTGGCTTCAGTAATCATTTTATTAGTCTAAGCTGCAATACTGAAAAACGTGGTTGCACTACCATGCGAATAAACAAAGCGCAGCTCCATGTGACTTCAGACCTAAATGACGTAGCGCCTTCAGATTTCCTCTCTCAGTTTCCTCATGAGAATATTTTCCAACTTATTGTTAATACTAAGCAATCAGAGTACAATTCTTTGAAGTAATATCTTGCTATACCAATGATTCTTCCAAGTTTTAAAATTGACACTACTTACTCCAAGAACTACTTATTATATAAATTTTCTAATCTAAATATTGCCGTGTAATCAATAATCAAGGAACCATGCAAGAGTACTATTATTTGTTAGTTTAATTATTTATCTAAATGCCACATGTTTTATTGTTAAATGGATTTCTACCTGCCACCATGCTTCATGAAAATTGTTTGAGCTCGAAGCTGACGCTAATAAAAAACGCTAAATTAAGCGAAGATCACGTATTATCACATTATTCATCAGTTTGAGATCCGTGCAATGAAATTTGTTGCTGACGTGAGCCTGTCTCTATTGTGCGAAATGCAGCAAAGCTCGATTATTTCAGCATCTACAGTACAACACACCTGAAGAAATATTGTCTTGAGATATCTCTAAAATCGCTGTCCCGGCACGTTTGTGTAAGACAGGAGAACAGTAGCTACGAAACTGATGCGAAAGTTAGATGGGTCTCAGAATGGAAATGGAGAGTGTTATTCAATAATTAAGCAAAAAACATAAAACTTTTGCTGAGGTTTTTTAGTTCTCGGAGGCGGTCCAATTCGAAGTAAGCTTTGGAATTTTACGATTTAAGAGTTTACGCCCAGTCCATTCGTACTACTCTTAACCACAGCGTGTAAAATACAGGGTGGTTACAATTAAACTTTCGCTGCTTGAGAGGAATCCTTAGTAAAACGAATGATCGTAGTACAATGAAATTAGTGGAAACATCTGTGAGCACACGAAGAAGAGAAATAACGAATAAGCCATTGATAGAAACGCATTTTAATTTCCATATGGGAGAGTAACATTTGTCAACTGCGTACCATCTTAAAGTTCCAGTTTAGAAACGTTACTTAATGTGACGACCATTTGGGTTCACGACAGCCTGGAACCACACTAGAGATAGCATTTCACAACTGTTCGTTGCACTTTTCGAAGGGGGACTATAAAACGTTCAGATGTCGTGACACAGCTTTTGCACTGGTTGAAGATCGCACATTGCGTCCAGCGCTTTCAGCCATGACAATAGCAACTCCTTCAACAATTTGTGGCGCAGTTGGCCTCTCGCAGAAGCAGTCCCAAATCGCCAGTTAATTCGTTCTTCTGAATGACTTTCTTCAACCCTGGTGCAGAAAGAAGATTTCTCCGTGTTCCTTTAATGCGTCGATACTTGCGAAGAGCGGCAGCACTGTTGCTGTTGTTTTTATAAAACCAGTGCCGGCGCCTAACGGTAAGCAAAGACACTGACACAAGTAATAACGCAAATCCTGCAGCGAACAGTCTGCACATCACTTCTAGGAACTTTGGTACCAATATGGTAGACAGTTTCCCATCTACACTGATTCAAGTAGCGAAACTTTAATTATAACCATCCTGTAGTGCGGAACTCTCTGAAGCTCGTCGACAGGAAAATATTGTAGCAAGAAACACTCGATATGACAGCTTCAGGTGCTGTAATACACTACTGGCCATTAAAATTGCTACACCACGAAGATGACGTGCTACAGACGCGACATTTAACAGACAGGAAGAAGATGCTGTGATATGCAAATGATTACCTTTTCAAAGCATTCACACAAGGTTGGCGCCGGTGGCGATATCTACAACGCGCTGACATGAGGAAAGTTTCAAACCGATTTCTCATACACAAACAGCAGTTGACCGGCGTTGCCTGGTGAAACGTTGTTTTGATGCCTCGTGTAAGGAGGAGAAATGCCTACCATCACGTTTCCGACTTTGATAAAGGTCGGATTGTAGCCTGTCGCGATTGCGGTTTATCGTATCTCGACATTGCTGCTCTCTTTGGTCGAGATCCAATGACCGTTAGCCGAATATGGAATCGATGGGTTCAGGAGGGTAATACGGAACGCCGTGCTGGATCCCAACGGCCTCGTATCACTAGCAGTCGAGATGACATGCTTCTTATCCGCATGGCTGTAACGGATCGTGCAGCCACGTCTCGAGCCCTGAGTCAACAGATGGGGACGTTCGCAAGACAACAACTATCTGCACGAACAGTTCGACGACGTTTGCAACAGCATGGACTATGAGCTTAGAGACCATGGCTGCGGTTATCCTTGACGCTGCATCACAGACAGGAGCGCCTGCGATGGTGTACTCAACGACGAACCTGGGTGTACGAATGGCAAAACGTCATTTTTCAGATGAATCCAGATTCTGTTTACAGCATCATGATGGTCGCATCCGTGTTTGGCGACATCGCGGTGAACGCACATTGGAAGCGTGTATTCGTCATCGCCATACTGGCGTATCACCCGGCGTGATGGTATGGGGTGCCATTGGTTACACGTCTCGGTCACCTCTCCTTCGCGTTGACGGCACTCTGAACAGTGGACGTTACATTTCAGATGTGTTACGACCCGTGGCTCTACCCTTCATTCGATCCCTGCAAAACCCTACATTTCAGCAGGATAATGCACGACCGCATGTCGCAGGTCCTGTACGGACCTTTCTGTATACAGAAAATGTTCGACTGCTGCCCTGGCCAGCACATTCTCGAGATCTCTCACCAATTGAAAACGTCTGGTCAATGGTGGCCGAGCAACTGGCTCGTCACAATACGCCAGTCACTACTCTTGATGAACTGTGGTATCGTGTTGAAGCTGCATGGACAGCTGTACCTGTACACGCCATCCAACCTCTGTTTGACTCGATGTCCAGATGTATCAACGCCGTTATTACGGCCAGAGGTGGTTGATTTGGGTACTGATTTCTCAGGATCTATGCACCCAATCTGCGTGAAAATGTAATCACGTGTCAGTCCTAGTATAATATATTTGTGCAATGACTACCCGTTTGTCATCTGCATTTCTTCTTGGTGTAGCAATTTTAATGTCCAGTAGTGTATTTATTTCTCATTAAATAAAATGTCCTCAAATGAAATAAAATGATAATTAGCACGTTGTTTCTACTGTACAAATGGTATTCAAACATCTCTTCTCTCATTCATTTTTTAGTGGAAAAAGAGCAGGAGGGCTCAGAGGACTGTGTTAGAGAATTACTATGGGATAACAGGGAAGCAACGAGTTCGCCAACTTTGTGTGCTAGGATACACATGTTTTAAATTTTAAAAGGTAACTTCTTGCGGAAAATTGGGGGGAAATAAATATAACATCAAAGCTGGATGTATCTCATTCTATAACGTTAGTTACAATGGAACCACGTGAAAAATCAGAAGTCGAAATGTATATGTAGTTAAGTAAATTATTTTTATAATGTGCAATGTGTACTGCACGTTAAGGAAGCTGACTGGTACTGAATCATATGAAGTATATGAAATGGATCACACAATATATTTCCCCTTACTGTACTGCTGTCTGCTTTTCAGTTTATTTCTGAGTGATTCGTGACCGTAAAAATTCCTAAGGACAATTTCTGGAAAATTATCGCTTTGTTTTAGTTGTGAATGCATATCAAGATTCCGTT
Organism: Schistocerca americana; assembly: GCF_021461395.2. NCBI lineage: Eukaryota > Metazoa > Arthropoda > Insecta > Orthoptera > Acrididae > Schistocerca > Schistocerca americana. The sequence continues at coordinate 653,086,334 of NC_060119.1, read as the reverse complement.
CGGTAGCCTTACTGCTGGTTAGTAATGCGTACAGTACGAGAAATACAGGGTCATTACCTTGTTGTTCAGCAGAGAATTAATTAATTGTGAAAGTACTGTCATATTTTTACGGACGAAATTGGTCAGTTATTAACAGCTGTGCTTTACTGTACCTAATATACCACTGTTTGTTACAGATTTAAGTGTAAGACGTAGTATGTCGACATTAAGCTGAAGAATTTAGAAACGTCAAAAGCTGCTCCTGGCATAACAAAAAATTATACTCTGAGACAGGACTTCGATGAGTCCAGAAACAATTGCTCAAGGGAATATGTGAGCAACAGGGAACGAGAAACAAGGTGTCGTAAGGAGTTTTAACAAAGTAAATCATGACTTCCCGTTACGCCGAGTGTGACATACGCGGGGCGTTCAGTAACTAATGCAACATATTTTCCTTCTCGGCCAGTTTCAGTTGAATAAATGCGCAATTTGTTGTGGGACATCTTGCAATATTCCCACTGCAGCCCCTGTAGTTTCATGTAGTTCCGATAGGTGGTGGAGCTATACGTAGCCTTCAAAATGGCTCCGTAACAGCGGTACTTTCCAAGCAGAGAGCTGACATTGAGATTCTTTTGGCTGAAAACCAGAGCACCGCAGAAATTCATATCCCGTAGTGCTCAGAGCCATTTGAACCAAAAGCAAGGTTTCCCATTTTTTTTATAAGTACATAGACCTGTTTATTTCTACAATGGTTTACATCAGTTTACAGCTTGAACATTTGGGCATTTTTCGACATAATCACCATTTCTGTCGATGCATTTTTGTAGACGCTGTGACAGTTTTTGTATGCCCATACCATACCAGCTCGCCGCCGTGCTGTTCAGAAAGTTACGAACCTCTTATTTCACCTCGTCGTCGGAGCTGAGTCGCTTTCCGGCCAAATGTTCTTTTAACTTAGGGAACAGGTGACAGTCGCTGGGCGCCAAGTCAGGACCATAGGGTGAGTGGGTGATTATGTTCCACTGAAACTGTTGCAGGAGACCAACGGTTTGCCAAGCGATGTGTGGGCGAGCGTTGTCATGGAGAATGTGTCCGCCCTTGCTCGACATTCCTCTTCTCCGGTTCTGAATTGCCCGTTTGAGTTTTTTCAGAGTCTCACAGTACCTGTCAGCGTTAATTGTGGGCCCAGTGCGCATGAAGTCGATTAACAATACCCGTTTCCGATCCCAAAAAACCGTTGTCATGACTTTACCGGCGGACTGTGTTTGTTTCAATTTCCGCGGCTTTGGTGTAGAACGATGCCGCCACTGGCGTGATTGTTGCTTGGTCTCAGGTGTAAAGTGGTATGCCCAGGTTTCGTCACTTATGACAATTGAGCCCAAAAAGCTGTCCTGTTCGGCTGCAAGGCGGTGAAGAAATGCGTGGGAAGCATCAACTCGTTGCCGCATGTGGTCCTCAGTCAGCATGCGTGGCACCCATCTTGCGCACACCTTCCGGTAGTTCCATGTTTCCCTTAAAATTCTGTGAGTGGTGCTTCGGGAAACCTCAGGAACCAACGTGCAGAGATCATCCAGGGTGGTCCGCCGATCTTCACGCATGCTTTGCTCAACCTTCAACATTGTCTCCTCAGAAATTGACAGTCTCCCGCTCCTTTGCTCGTCGTGAATTTCGGTCCGACCAGCTGCAAACTCTCTACACCACTTACGAACATTTTTGATATTCATGCACGACTCACCATACACTTCCTTCAATTGGCGATGGATTTCAATCAGCGCAGTGCCCTTTGCGATCAAAAACCGAATAACTGCGCGCAATTCGCACTTGGCGGTAACATGCAACGGGAGCTCCATTCTCAACGGCTGCCAAGCCAAGACTGAATGCCTCAGCGCGGCGTGCGCATGCTTACACACAGTGCTTGAAGCACTCTTCATAACAGTATGACCAACTGCCACAGAAACAGAGTTCTGTACTTATAAAAAAACAGGAGACCTTACTTTTGGGATTACCCTCATGGTTTGGCGAGGCGTCTGTCCTCGTCGCAATGAGGTCGCGCAAACCTATCCGATCTCCAGCGTGGCGGCTAGCCGCGCAGCTGTGACTCCTGCAGTATTGGAATGTACGAGAATGAGATTTTCGCTCTGTAGCGGAGTGTGCGCTTATATGGAACTTCCTGGCGATTAAAACTGTGTGCCGAACCGAGACTCGAATTCGGCACCTTTGCCTTTCGCGGGCAAGTGAAAAGGTTCCGAGTTCGAGACTCGATTCGCACACAGTTTTAATGTGCCAGGAAATTTCACTCTCATACAAGGTGATCGACGAATCACAATCAAACACCTCTCTACTCAACTGGACGCCTCTGTTGGTAGTGGTAACACACTTGTCCACCATTTGGGGTACCAAAAGTTGTGTGCCCCCTGGGTTCCTCGTCTCTTAACAGGAGAGCATAAAGAGCAAGGAAGGACCATCTGTACGGAATTGCTTGCGCGTTACGAAGCTGATTTTCACAATTTTTTTCGAATATCGTCCAGGCGATGAAACTTGTGTTGATCACTTGGAACCGGAAACAAAAGGACAGTCCACGGAGTGACGCCACACTGTTTGTTCTCCGAAGGAAACGTTCAAAGCCGCGCCCTCAGCCGGTAGTCTTGGCGACGGTCTTCTGAGCCTCTGAAGGGGTAATTCTGCTTGACGTCCTTCCTAATGGTGCAACGATCACCTCTGAAGTCTATTGTGCTACCCTCATGAAATTGAAGAAGCGACTTGAGCGTGTTCGTCGCCACAAAAACTGCAAATGAACTTCTCCTTCTCCATGACAATGGAAGGTCCCACACAAGTCTGCTCACCTGAGAGGAGCTCACAAAACTTCATTGGACTGTTCTTCCTCATCCACCCTGCAGCCAGAATCTCGCACATTCCGACTTCCTTCTGTTTGGAGCAATGGAGTATGCACTCTGTGGAAGCAGCAAGTGGATGATGGGCATGTTATTGATGCTGTAAGACATTGGCTTAGACCTCGATCAGTGGAGCGGTGCCGTACAGGCATCAGGCTCTCCTAGAAAGGCAGCGTAAGACCTTCTCATTGAGCGGAGATTGTTGTGTCGGAAACTAGTACTTTGTAGCCAAAAGAGTGGGACATAATATTGTGTATTGGGATCCTGAATAAAACCAATCCGCTTTCAGAAAAAAAAAAACATGTTGCATTACTTACTGAACACCCCTCGTATTCAAGCCAGTGTCGTACTGTACAACATCAAGTGTACCGTTATACGAATACTGAAAGAAAGGCATAGTATTGTCATATTCAATTCTTATAGAGCGTAGAACATAAATAACTTACAGTTTCAGCCGTACGAGTATACAAACCGCCGACAGGGCGACGAGTCTTTCACACACTCACCTCCCGCAAAGCCAGATGACTTACACAGTATCGTGCGTTTGCCGTATAATCGCGCAGATCCGTTTGCAGCAAACCAGCGGTATTTATCTTTGTGCAAGGAATGGATCTATACTTGAGAGACTGAAACCTAGGCGGAAGACAATAACTGTGTCGTATCATTGCGTAATACTCGTGATTTTGTGGTGGTTACTTAGCATGTCTTAAACATACACCTCTGATAAGTTACGTACACGATGTGTTTCGGATCTGTGGTTACAGTAATCGAGCTTATGGCATTGCAGAAACTTGGTTAAATAGACTTGCTTGCCAAATTTCCTAAAATAGTGTCTATACCACCGGCGTTAGATGCCCAAGTGGTAGCAAAAATGTTTGTTAATAAAACAAAAACATTTTTTCTGGGAACGGGCTGCAGAGCTTGAATTAATTTAAACGACACCACGAAACCGCAAGAAACTGCTACAATGCACATTTATTTATTAACAACGAGTCTCACGTCAGGTCAAAGGAAGGTTTCTGGCTGCAAGTGCCTGGTTGTAATCAGTTATAGCATTTATCACTTACACATGTGTTCATCTTCTCATAATTTTTTCTGTTAATGATTAAGCGCAGAAATCGACAGATCATTGCAGTGTGTCATACGCACTGTATTATGTGCAGTACAGTGTAATGTAGGGGCAATTTGTGCACTTAGTGACTAACAGAAAAATGTGTATGACACTGGGCGCATGCATAAGCGACAGATGCTACAACTGATAACAATTGTGCGTTTGACACCAACGAACCTTCTTTGAATCTGATGTCTTGGTATCGATCACGACAGCTTTTCGTGTTTTTCTGTTGCCATTCACTAGGCAAATAAAAAGTGATATATCTAACATAAAAGAATATGATTTGTCGAACATTACGTGACAACAATACAACAATACCTGAACGTGACGCTTAATAACTGCCTTCATCTGCGCGGCGCTGATTGTGAGTCGCGTCGTGACCGTAAAGAGGTGGAAAATGCACTTCCAGTCAGATATTGTGTAGACTGCGCTGCAGTAGTGTGGCTATGACGATTCTGGCCCACTTTCTTTGCATCACGTGACCTAGGCAGCTGATCTTTCTACAAATCATCACAGTGAATTCACAGAATTTCTTATCTCGTTCTGAATACCTCCAAGTAGTTCCAGGAGTTGGTGGGACGTTTACAACACACAAAAGCATGTGGAATTCTCCAGAAGTTCTTGTATCATTCCGACTACTTCCATGTAATTCTGAGTTTTCCTGCTGACTCAGGAAGCGGTGGGAAGGCAGTTTCTTATTTCTTCTGAACACTTGCCAGTAGTTCAGAGCCTTCCTGCTGAATTCCTGTTTTTCATTATGTTGTCAGGAGATGAATGTGGGAAATTTGAAAAACTGATGGGAAATTTAAAAAAATTGAAGATGGCGTTCAGTGCTGAATTAACACTCACACACACACACACACACACACACACACACACACACACACACACACACACACAATCCTCATAATGTACCACCTTCCTCCCATCTCCTACAATCAGAACCCAGTCTCTCTCTCTCTCTCTCTCTCTCTCTCTCTCTCTCTCACACACACACACACACACACACACACACACACACACACACACACACAAATCATAATCACCATAATCTACCATATCACTTCTCTCTCCTACGATTAGAACCTAGTATTTTAGATGCAGTTAAGATTAAAAAGCCAATTACAATGTATTCCCATTTCAATAGTGCTCAAAAGTATCAGAACCAAATGAAATGTTTATGAAAAAATATGTCACAGATATCAAAAGTATATCAATTTTGTAAAATAATGAAAATGTTGTCAGTTACTGGCATGTTTTTGTTACTGAATTCAAGAAATTGTTTTTGGACTGGCTCATCAGTTGCATCAGTAATTTTCGATGAAAGCAATGTCTAATTTACTATGGAGTAGTAAATCGAATATATAACATAATCTCCATAAACAGTGAAAAATCAGGATTTGCTTATCCTGTATAATTAATGACTTAGCAACACATAGTTGCTGAATATGAGATTTACTTTAAATACTATTCTGAAAAACTTAAAAAAGTCAACTGCTGTCACTTGTCTTACTCAATAGATGGCTACAAGGGTAAAACAATCAAAATTCGATAAGTGTACATTAGTGTAAAACACGAGAGAGCCTCAAGTTATTTACCACATCTTTGATGCTTGTCAGATGTGACAATATTCTTTCCAAGCCTGTAAAAATGCATTGACAGTGCAAAAGAGTGCAATATTTGCTTTAAAATTGGTGTCAAAACATGATTGTGAACTCTAAAATAAGTATCACAATGTTATTCCCATGTCTAAATACATGTGATCTAGGACAGATAAACTTCTTATAGAACATGAGAATGAGCTTAAAATTTATCACCATAAGTAGCTATAAACCAATGATTGCTTATGCAATGTAACAGGAGAATGAGTGTAAAACATACTCTCCACAAATAGTTAGAAACCAGTGTTTTCTTATGCAATGTAATCAACAAATTGGTAATATCTATTTGTTGAAGATTAGTTTTACGTTAAATACTCTTCTAAAGCCCAAAATAATATCAATTACTCATTGAAGCTCGCATTGCTTGTCATCACTAACAGTTCGATCTGAGTACCACACTTGGTTTGAGACACAACACAGCATCAAATTAAATATTTTCCTCATCTGTGATGCTTGTCACATGCCACAGGGTTATTTCTGAGCCTACAATGTCTGCAATAATACATCAGCAATGCAGAAAGCGCAGTGTTCACATCCCTCATCACAATATCTGTCAAATTGGTGACTAAAACATGATCGTGAACTCTAAAGTAAGTATTCGAATGCTATTTCTATACTGAAATAATTACCAATTTCATGACAAACTAACAGATAACATTGCTGGTTAGGTCCGAAAGATCAATGTTACAAAGATAACCTGACCTGCAGAAAACACATGTTAGCTAAAATACTGTGCTAAGCAGCCAAGCACAAAAAGGAGGCAGTCTTGTTTACAATTAATTCGATCTACTCTTAGTGTAAATCACAATACGCTCTGAAATTAAATATTTCCACATCTAAATTGTTCTGAGACACCCTTTTAGGAAGGACAAAGATAATTAATCGTGTTATACACTAGAAAAATGTAAAGTGTGATACAGACTGACAATTATTGCTTTTGTTACAAATGACTCAGGCCTATTACTATTTAGATACAATAACAACTTTTGATGAAGGTTATAATATTTACTAGTCGCGAAAGGTGCCAAGGCTTTGTAAACATTTATAGACTGTATTCACTACAATCAACTATTCAATAGCACCAACATTTAACAGAAATATGGGAAGAGAAAACGCTCTCTCTGTCTCTCTCTCTCTCTCTCTCTCTCCCTCTGTCCCACACACACACACACACACACACACACACACAAACACGCAAAACATAGCACCGAGTGAGGTGGCGCAGGGGTTAGCACACTGGACTCGCATTCGGGAGGACGACGGTTCAATCCAGCGTCCGGCTTTGCTGATTTAGGTTTTCCGTGATTTCCCTATTTCCCCAAATCACTTGAAGCAGATGCCGGGATAGTTCCTTTGAAAGTCACCGCGGACTTCCTTCCCCATTCTTCCCTCATCCAATGTGACCGATGACCCTGCTGTTTGGTCCCTTCCTCCAAATCAACCAACCAACCAACACAACATATCCAAAAGACAAAAGAACTGAGCAAACATCATATTAATGGAGAAGGAAGGAATTAAGATGTTTTCGCGATTTTACTGCGATGTAGCACTTGAACCGAATATTTTTTCGTAATATGGAGGAAGAACTTCTCTTTAGCTTAGACACATATTACGACCACGGACGATGAAAGAGCTGAAACACCCCCAAAGAAGATGCAACAAGACGGAGTAGATACCTGGAAAGTATAATTACAGGTGTCTACGAAAACTCTAGAAAAATAAAATTGCTATATTTCTCGAAGTATGTAAGATTTCGCATACTTTGGGAGGTCTATGGTCCTTCAAATTACATATTTCTGCATCTAAATTATCTATATTACATATTTAAATATACACAGTACAATACGATAGCCAGCCTGCATATTTTTGTGTGTGTGTTTGTACTCGATAAATAATAAATAATTTTATCAAATAGTTTACTTTCGAGATATCGACTCTGTTTTGTTGCACCATCTTTTTTGGAGGTGTTTCAGCTCTGCCATAGTCTTTGGTTGTAATATGTATCTAAGTTTAAGAGACGGTCTCGCTCTATATTACAAAAATATATTCAGTATAAGTGCTGCATCACAATAAAATAGTCCAAACATCTTAATTCTTTCCTTCCTTTCTAATATGGCGTTTGCTCATCTTTTGTCTTTTTGCTTTTTGCTTTTTGTCCACACTCTTGTGTGTGTGTGTGTGTGTGTTTTCTCTTTCCATATTTCTGTTAAATGTTGGTGTTATTTAATAGTTGATTATAGTAAATGCAGTCTACAAACATTTACAGAGCCTTGGCTCTATTATCTCAATTGGTACGTATTGCAGTCTTGGTCAAGAGTTTTTATTGTACATAAACACCAGTAGGACTCAGTCATTTGTAATAAAAGCAATAATTGTTAATCAGTATAAATGATTACATTTTCCTAGTGTATAAGACGATGCATTATCTTCGTCCTTCCTAAAATGGTGTCTCAGAACGGTTTAAATGTGGATATATTTAATTTGAGGTTGTATTGTGATTTACACCAAGAGTAGGTCTAATTTCTTCTAGTAAATCAGACTGCCTATTTGTTTGTGTGCTTGCCTGCTTAGCGTAGTAGTTTAGCCAAAATATTTTTTTCTGCAGGTAAGGCTATTTTTATGACATCGATCTTTTAGACCTAGCCTCCAATGTCATCTGATAGTTTATCACGGAATCTGTAATTATTTGAGCAAGGAAGTGGCGTTAGAATACTTACTTTAGAGTTTACAATCATGTTTTAGTCACTAATTTGCCAAATATTGTGATAAGTGAAGTAAACATTGCACCTTCTGCGTCGTTGATGTGTTTTTGCAGACATTGCAAGCTCAGAGAGAACATTGCGAAATGAACATTGTGCCATTTGACAAGCATCATAGATGTGGAAAATATTTTATTTGAAGCTGTGTTGTGTCTTAAACCAAGTTGATATTCAGATAGTACTGTGAACATCGCCACTTGTTATTGATGAGAAGCAATGGGAGGTTCAATCGGTAATTGATATCATTTTGGGTTTCAGGAATTTAATAGTATTTAATATAAAACTAATATTAGACATCTAGGTATTACTAATTTGTTGATTACACCGAATAAACAAATATAGGTTTTGAATTATTCATGGAGAGTATGTTTTAAACTCATTCTCATATTCCATGAGAAATTTACCAGCATGGTTACCAGGTCACACTTGTTTAGGCACAAAAATAGCACTGGGGTACTTACTTTAGAGTTCACAGTCATATTTTTGAAACCCATTTGAAGTAAATTTTGTATCCTTTTGGGTAGCTAGTGCATTTTTGTAGGTTTGGAAAGAACATTGCGACAATTGGCAAGTGTCAGGTATTTGGTAAATAATTAATTTGAGGTTCTGTTGTGTCTTTTGTAGCCATCTGTTGACCAAGACAAAAAATATGATCTTAAAAGTAGCAGTTGTCTTTATTTAATAGCTCTGGGGCATTGCAGGATTATATTTTAAAAAACTCATCTTTGACGACACGGTATTAGTAATTTGTTAATTTATTGGTTTTTCACTGTTTAAGGAGAGTCAGTTCAGTGGCGGCTCCAGTAAAGTTTTACTATTGTGCTACATTGTGTGGCCTGTAGCTTTAGGATAGTAACTATAACTGAACTCTATATATTTATGTAACATAAATGAACTGAAGTGTTTAAATATATTTAGTTTTTATAGTTAATCGTTTAATCTTGCAAGGAATAAAATAAAATGAAAGAACAAAAGCTGTGGAAGCAGTGGGGATCGAATCCCAGTCGCCAAAGTGCAGTTATGCGTTCTTAAACAGTTTGCTACCACCTTTTCCGACATCTATTGCTTGAATTTCCTCACACTCCACATGTAAATGTTCACAGAGCGTTTTATATTTTCCTATGGCTCTCTCAGGCGAAATATTTTGGGAACCTAAAAGAGGCATCTGCCTGCTTCTAGTCACATAGTTTGAGCCAAATCGATGAGCCTCATCCGATGCTCTCTTGTTGTTAGATTTATGTTTGTGGATCTACCTAACTCGTTAAATCTCACTTCTTGTCCCAAGATACTGGAAAAGGGCCTGTACAACTTTCATACAAACCGAATGTGGCATTTTCCACTTTTTCTGTATGAATTATACTTGTTCAAGACTATAATACATTTGTAAATGTCAAGCAGCCAAACTAACTAGACAGTTTTTGTGAACCAAAAGAAACAGAAAACACAAATTTAAGGACATTAACATTTCAGTATCTGTGCTATAGTTTTCTATTACAGAAACATAAAATCACTTGAGAATAGCCTAGAAGACAGAAAGTAGTCATGAACAAATAAATTTAATACAGCAAAAGTGGAAAAATGTCACCTTATGTTGAAAAATTCATTGATGTGGTATCTGCTATGAAAAAAACTAACCTTTCATACTAAATTTGATCGTACATTCGCCTTTTCTCTGACCACCAATAGAGTGTTGTCTTACAGAGATAGCAATTATAGCTATACTGAATGGATTAGTTTTTATATCTAAACTGATCTGTCGAAATATATTTGAGTTTTATAATTTATCGTTTAAACTGCAAGGATTAAAATAAAATGAAAAAAAAGTTGTTGGTAGCAGTGGGAATCGGAATCAGCCCAACAAATTACCTGTCAGTGCGGCTAACCATTCGGTCACAGAGCTGCCACTATGGCCACTCTCCAGAAACCCCTCATTTCTACACTTGCACAATACGTTAAACACACATTCAAAGAAAGTTATTGACCTGGTGCTGAGAGCAACGAAGCACTCGTAGTACTGGAAGGAATGACGTCACACAGAGCGTGCAGTGTGTTGAAAACGGACAGCTGCATTCCTTGTAAGAGTTGACCGCATTGCGGTTGACCGCCACTTCAGGGCTCTACACTGGTTTCTAGTTCTCTAAGAGAGCATGTGTTCATTCATTTTACTTGGATACCCACAAGCATTCGGAGATAACTGGTGTAATTTTAGTGCTATTTCGGGCCACATTAGAGGAGAAATCATAATTTAAGTGCGATTTCTGGCTCGCATTTGAAGAGAAATGATTTTAGTGCTATATTTACAGTGTGCCGTAGCACATTAGCGCATTATAAACGGATACCACTGAGTATGTTATACATTAGTGCTAATATTCCAAAGCAAATGATTGATATTTCGCAATGAAATTTACCGATGCAACTACTACGCCAATCGATAAATGATCTTTCTTTTAATGCAGTAACGAAAACATTGTTGATACCATTTTTGTCATTTTACACAATTTTTAGATAAATAATTCATTTCATTCAGGTACTTCTGAGTACTGACCAGATGGGGCTACAGTGTAATTGGCTCTTTCATTTATTGGTTGCTGAAATACTAGGTTGCGATTGTAGGAGAGGAGAGGGAGGTATTACATTGTGGAGATAGAGAGAGTGAGAGAGAGAGAGAGAGAGAGAGAGAGAGAGAGAGAGAGAATGTGTATATGCTTAAATTTAGCGCTCATCACCAACTTAAGTTTTTTTATTTTATGTCTCCCGCCAATTTTTCAAATTTACCACATTTATCTCTTGATGAAGTCATGAAAAAAAGAAATTCAGCAGCATAACTGTAAACTGCTCGGAAATCTTCAGAGTGAGCTAAGAAATTCTGGGAATTCCTTCCCCGTATCTTGCTGATTAAGCAAGAAGACTCGGAACGAGGTAATAAGTGCTGTGAAGTGCCCGTGATGACGGTATTGAGAGGTTAATGACCTACGGTACTTGATGTGAACAAGGTGGACCAGAGTATACAATGTATAGAAGGTGGCACAGGATCACCTTAGCCATACTACTTATTGTGGTCATTATTTCATTCGAAGCGTCTCAGCGTTAGTCACCATCAAAATGAATTTTAAAAAAGGACAGATATGACACATGTGGCCAACAGCTGAACCAGACACTATATTTATCACCAGAGTCATTATTTCTATCCCTTTTTTATTCTGACTTGGTGATGGCTGTGGCTGAAATGCGTCATAAAGTATAATAAACACATTGTGGTCTAAACAAACTCTGTGTGAAAGTGCTAAGAACGGTCGACGGCCTCTGTAACGATTTGCTATCCTGTACAGCACAGGTCAAGCGTTGAAGCCGTATATGAAGCCGGCACAGATAGGAGAATGGTGCCGCAAGCGGTTTACGTAACACTTCCACCATATCCGAAAACGACCTGATGGAAATAATGAAACGATTTTGTGCATAGCTAATGTCTAGTATAAGACATAAAAATAATTACGCTGATCAGAAAATCAGCACTACATTTTCTGTGAAAATACTTCTATTACCAAAGTAAACGTCGTGAAATTTATTGTCAGGCACATACGGGTCTGGTTAGTTGTCGCGTATGAGCATAGAACATCGGCAACAGTGTTTACAACGTCTGCTTTCTGCAGGGTTACTCGGTACCGTCGGTAGGTAAATCTGCTATTTTTTTAGCATTTAGTATCCAAACTATCTATTTTATGAAACTGGTAGGTTTCGCAAACATCACTGTTGTAATTTTCTAATTTTTATCAAGAACTTCTTTCACATACAAAGTAAACACCAAATGGAGGCGGATATGACAAGCACCTACTTCTAACGCAGTAACTAGACCAGTTACGAACCACTTATGCAACAACTCTGGGTTTGGCCCATGAATTATACACTCCTGGAAATGGAAATAAGAACACATTGACACCGGTGTGTCAGACCCACCATACTTGCTCCGGACACTGCGAGAGGGCTGTACAAGCAATGATCACACGCACGGCACAGCGGACACACCAGGAACCGCGGTGTTGGCCGTCGAATGGCGCTAGCTGCGCAGCATTTGTGCACCGCCGCCGTCAGTATCAGCCAGTTTGCCGTGGCATACGGAGCTCCATCGCAGTCTTTAACACTGGTAGCATGCCGCGACAGCGTGGACGTGAACCGTATGTGCAGTTGACGGACTTTGAGCGAGGGCGTATAGTGGGCATGCGGGAGGCCGGGTGGACGTACCGCCGAATTGCTCAACACGTGGGGCGTGAGGTCTCCACAGTACATCGATGTTGTCGCCAGTGGTCGGCGGAAGGTGCACGTGCCCGTCGACCTGGGACCGGACCGCAGCAACGCACGGATGCACGCCAAGACCGTAGGATCCTATGCAGTGCCGTAGGGGACCGCACCGCCACTTCCCAGCAAATTAGGGACACTGTTGCTCCTGGGGTATCGGCGAGGACCATTCGCAACCGTCTCCATGAAGCTGGGCTACTGTCCTGCACACCGTTAGGCCGTCTTCCGCTCACGCCCCAACATCGTGCAGCCCGCCTCCAGTGGTGTCGCGACAGGCGTGAATGGAGGGACGAATGGAGACATGTCGTCTTCAGCGATGAGAGTCGCTTCTGCCTTGGTGCCAATGATGGTCGAATGCGTGTTTGGCGCCGTGCAGGTGAGCGCCACAATCAGGACTGCATACGACCGAGGCACACAGGGCCAACACCCGGCATCATGGTGTGGGGAGCGATCTCCTACACTGGCCGTACACCACTGGTGATCGTCGAGGGGACACTGAATAGTGCACGGTACATCCAAACCGTCATCGAACCCATCGTTCTACCATTCCTAGACCGGCAAGGGAGCTTGCTGTTCCAACAGGACAATGCACGTCCGCATGTATCCCGTGCCACCCAACGTGCTCTAGAAGGTGTAAGTCAACTACCCTGGCCAGCAAGATCCCCGGATCTGTCCCCCATTGAGCATGTTTGGGACTGGATGAAGCGTCGTCTCACGCGGTCTGCACGTCCAGCACGAACGCTGGTCCAACTGAGGCGCCAGATGAAAATGGCATGGCAAGCCGTTCCACAGGACTACATCCAGCATCTCTACGATCGTCTCCATGGGAGAATAGCAGCCTGCATTGCTGCGAAAAGTGGATATACACTGTACTAGTGCCGACATTGTGCATGCTCTGTTGCCTGTGTCTATGTGCCTGTGGTTCTGTCAGTGTGATCATGTGATGTATCTGACCCCAGGAATGTGTCAATAAAGTTTCCCCTTCCTGGGACAATGAATTCACGGTGTTCTTATTTCAATTTCCAGGAGTGTATTTTCTAATTGCTAGTGCTACAAAAATCTTAGCATTTCTATTGTGACTAATCTTGGCTAAAGCTGATAATGTGGTATATTACAACAGCTATCTTGCCTGGCGTTTAGATATTGCGATAAGCAAATTACTCATTGTACATATAAGTGCATTTCCAAAATTACTGAGTGTACCCGTAAGTCTAACTTTTTAGATAAAATAATTATTTCGGAATATTACTTTAAGAGCTGGTAATGAGTTTACGGCTGCTTAGTTCTATCACATATTTTACATAAAAGTAGATGCTGTAGAGCATTTCTGAATGAAAAACTGCAGCACTTTGAAGGAATCGCCAAGAGAAATATACAGACAAACGATGAAAATTTGATATTAATAAAACTGCCAGTCTGCTGATAATACAGCATTTTATGACATCGGCTACATCTGGAATATGGGGTTTATTTTATGCCAAGGCATTAAATCAGAGAGGCATTTTAATATTTTCTGGTTTATTATGCAAGTCGGTTTTTCGATCCTAGTCCGCAGTTACAGTGGTACAGAATTTTCTGATGAACCACCTCGGTTCATCTTAATAGGCGCAATTTTAGACGACGATATGTTTGTTAGTTCAACTGATAAAACACGGAATTTGCGGTGTCTCCTGTGATCCAAGTTTCCAAATTTTAGTTAAGAAGTTTTAATGTTCCTTTCGTACGATATTATGTAACATTCTATGTGTGTAAGAGACTAATTGGAGTTACAGAAACAATGGCCATATCGGAAGCAGTGTTGTAATGCAAAAGACTCACTCTTAATGTTTCCATAATCCGCTTTGCGATCATTTTTTAGCGTCTTGAAACTTTCAAAGTACAGTAATCTAAGCAAACGGACCGGATGATAGACTGGCGGTTTCCTGACGTAACGATCAAAATGCGAAATTCGAATCATTTCACTTCAAAACTTATAATATCTTGGACACAGATGAAAGTATTGTTTTAGCCTGACAATGCAGTTTGTTGAGCATTTATATGACACCACTAAGCTAATTACACGATGCCATGGGGATGTGCTCAGCTTTTCAATGAATTTTTTCCCTTTCTCTCATTAATTCAACTTGGGAAGGGTGACGGACTGTTCCAACGATATCCAATAATTGGCCGAAGGAGGATCTTCTGAGTGATCCTTTCGTACATGAGACACTCTATCTTACTATGCTTCCAATGAGTCAGAGTCTGGAATCTTCCTCCAAGACTGTCTTGGAACCAAGTTTCTGACAATCAAGTCCAAACTTCGCGAAACTCAGTCTATCAACGTCTTCTTCGCATCAGGGTCGTAGAAGTATAATGTAAAGCAGCTGCCAGCCACGGCGTAATTGCGAGACTCGTTATATAAAACTCGCGCGTCGCTGGTTTTTAATTTTAACAAATTCATAATCGCGTGGATTACATGCTTTCCACTGAAATGTCATCGCACGTTGTTTTACGGATGTGTTGTTATAAGACAAACAGAAATGTGTCACAATACTCCTATTCATTGAAGTTGATTCTAAGACAACACACTTGTATAAATCCCATACAGTTTGGCATTAATAATAATTCGAAAGCAATAACGTGGATTTTATAAGTAAAGTGATTTAAAAACCACGCTGCAGCTGATTTAAATTATGGGAATTCTTGTCCATTAGTTATGCAGACAACTGTTATTATAAATGTCTAAACACGTTTCAGTACTTTTGCGATTTCATCAGTGAATACTTTTATTCAATTCTGTAAAATGCAAATATGTTTCCAAATAGGGGAGAGAGTTATATCTTGATGATAGTGTACCTAGGAACACACGATGTTTCCTTGTCGGTGTTTCAATACAGCGACGGATTTTAGAATGACGTGAAGAAATGCGCGAGAGAGGCAGTTTCCGGCAGTTTCTAGTGTTTTTAGCTGTAGTGAAATACGAGATTGTGCTCAGTGCAGCGTCTATAAATATTCTGAGTGCTATGTAATGTATTGAAGCTATGTGGAAGATATTACTAATTCTTGAGTTACAGAATTTTATGTTGATTAATATTCTACGTATTTTAAAAAATAGTTATATAACATATGGACAGTTAAGTCATGCTTCGTGTGTGCTCCATCTTGTACCTTGAAATTGGAGGAGATCTTCTACCAGGGAACATGTGTTACTTGTAAATGACACAGAGTTTCTGTAATCCTTTAACAACTATCCCGGTCTCGAAAATGGAAATTTGTGTTAGTTCCTAACACTTTCCATTTCAAAAATATTTAGCTTTGATAAGATTTCTACCTAAAGTGATTTCACTTACTATTTATTATTATGTATTACAGTAAGACTGTAACAGGTACACTGTTAAATACTTCACTTTCTGTTTATTGGCCTGTAGCAGGGTAATAATGTAACATATAGGCTATTTAATATAACA